>NC_050515.1:7403920-7439315 GCF_002922805.2 Oryzias melastigma
GTTTTTTCTTCTTCATTATGCATTTTTTGGCCCCTGCGACTTATACTCCGGTGCGACTTATAGTCCGAAAAATACGGTAATTGCAATTACTCGCTTTGACAGCAATAGTTTTTACACATTTAAACGTTACTCAGTAGAAGCATATAAAGCGAATTGCTTGGGGCGGTCATGGTGCTGTGGTGGAGCGGTCGACTTCTGGTCCGAGGATCACAGGGTTCATGTGTTGAAGTGTCCTTGGGCAAGAAACTGAACCCCACACTGCGCCTGGTGGTTGTAGGTTGGCGCCAGTGTTCGGCAGTGGAGTCGCCATCAGTGTGTGTTTGTGTGTGAATGCAAAGTGCTTTGAGCTTTCAAGGAAGGTAATAAAGCACAATAAAAGAATATGTCATTTATAACTTCTCATTTTGGCTTCTGCTCTCTGATGTTCTTTCTGGATCTGGATCTGAACGTTTTACATGTGGTTTGAGCACAGGATGAGTACATGGGTAAGAAAGTTAGTAAGAAACAAAAAAAAAAAGGGAACTTCATGACAGGAAGGAGTTTGAAATCCTCTCCAGAGTTCAGTTTGGTGAAGATGGTGTGACAGAAGCAGTTTACATAAGAAAACCCTTTTTAAAGTGTTAGAGTTAATGCAGAGAAGAATAATTCATTGAATTTATTAAAATTTAGTTTTTAAATAAGTTATCAATGCTGTCAGTTATTGAAATGTTTGATGCATATTTTGACAAATGAACATAGTTTAGTTGTGGAAAGACTTCTTATCTGAGAATAAATATTATTTAAACAATTAATACATTTTTTTATTTAAATGTATTGATAAAATTCACAGATTAATTTTTTTAAGTGATTTCTTGCATTTTTTTTCATATAAATCAGCAAGAAGAAAGTTTTAATTGTAAGAATTCATAATTTTACTGTTAAAGTTGTTAGTTAATTTGTTAAATTGTTCATTTCAATTCAATAATTAAATTAAAACTGTACTTTTTGGACAAAATTAGTGATTCAATTTGACTTAACTTTTAAATCATTTGTCAACGATACTCAGATCTTGTGATATGTATATAAAAAAAAAAAGATTTGATGGTTTTAACACATTTTTTGTAGTTTAGATCTATTTTTTCTAAGCAAAGTTTAGATTAAAAAGTGTTTTTCCCAGCATTCACTCCGGCTGCGTCGTCTCCTTCTATCATGAACAAAGCAGCACATTGTTCAGCGTTGGAGGAGCCGTGTAGGACATGGGAGAACGCAGCAGTTTGAGGATGAGAGGAACCTGGCCGTGTAATTATTCGGTCCAAACCCGTCATTACCAGAGCCCTGTGGAAGGCAGTCGCTGCTAATTGTTTATGGGCTGTCACTCAGGGATCCCTGCGTGTTCCATCGCCGTGGAAACCGTCTGCTGGTGCCGCTCGGAGCTGATCCGCTTGTTCTGGGAACAATGGAACATCTGTGTGCCAAGATGATTGATGGAGGAGGAGTGATGAAGAGGAAGGTGGGGTCAGGAAGTCTTCTGTTGAGACTTTTCCCCAAAAAGAGTTCTTAAATCATGGTGTCATGCAGCAGCAGCAGCAGCAGCAGCAGCAGCAGCAGCAGCAGCTGAGGGGAAACCAAAGCCTTTGTGTATTCTTCAGCACCATGGAAGGTGTTCAGCTCCACCATCAATCATTCTGCACTTATAACTAACACGGCAGAACTTGATCAGAATTTTTGTATAATATCTTGAACCTCTTTGGTTCAAGAAGTGTTTAAAATCTTCCCCTTCAGAAATGTTGCACACATACGATTTTTTATTGTTATTGTAACATTAACTGTTGGATAAATCATGTTTTTTTTCCATCTAGCTGTCTTTTCTTCTGGTGATTTTGCAGATTTTTGCATTTTTTTTCTCCCCGTCCAACAGTCTCATCTGTTTCTAAGATGCTCCTGTAGCATTTGAGATTCTCCGTTTCTCATTTTGTTTGTTTAATAAACACATTTCTACTCGACATTTCCACACGCAGCACAAAGAACTTGTCATTTGGGCATCAAGGACTCGGTCTCAACAATCTAGCAGCTGGAAGAGTGTCGATTCTTAAAGCGAGCGCCTCAGAGGATGTGGTGTGTTCTTAAAATATTTTTGGGTGTGCATTGAAGTAACAGAAAAAGATATTTTTTGAATAAAACCCATCAAAAAATAGAAACTGCAACAATAACAATGTAATCAAGACATAAAAACGAAATAGTACACATTTTCTAGGCACTTTTTTTTTTTTTTTTTTTTACTGAGGATTGCTCATAAATATGAATCACTTCAGGTTTGTGTGTACACACATTTTACTCCTTTTGTTTTTTCTAACTGAAGCGAGCTCACAGGCTTGTTTTAAATCTGTATCTTACTCTGTCTTTAGCTTTAGCTTTTATAACGTTTAAATCTGTCACACATAAAGGGAATGTCTGTGGGAATCTTTGTTTCTTGAGTTTTAAAGTTCTGTTCCGACCATCTTTTGATCTGTAAAAGCGTTCCCAGTGGTTTTTAAATCATAATTATGTTTCTTAGCCAAAAACAGAAAAGCTTTTTAGTTTTGTAGGACATAATTTCTGAAGAGTGGCAGGAATTTGTCAGAAATTGGCCACTTTTGAGTCAGCTGATGCCATTTCTCCATGCAGGGGCATTAAGAGAGGAGGGGTGGGGGTTGAGGGGGGGATGTATCTCAGCACCTCCTTTGGATGTAGAGTCACATAACTGAAAACAAAAACCAGGAATACGTGAAACCACGAATAAAGAAACGTGAATACGTGGGGGAACACTGTAGCTGCTCTTTGACTCAAGATATGAGCAAAAAAAAAACGTAGAAATTCCATTTTGAGCTTATTTTTCTTTATATTATCAGAAAAATGCTACAAGAACATGTTAAAAACCCCACTTTTTATTTTAGCGAGTCTTTAAATGAGCTTTCATTTGCTTCTGATGCACAAACAGTCCTGACTCTCCGCTCTTCTTCTCCTCTCTAGGTGGCTCCTCTGTCCGGCTCTCTGAACGGCGAGCTCCTGTCCAGCCTCTCCAGCTCCTCCATCGACTCGCAGATCTCCCACAAGCCCTTGGTGCGCGGCAGCCTGTCGGTCGCTCCCGCCGACTACGCGGAGCGGCCCGAGGTGACAGTGCGGCGGGAGGCCGGCTCCTCTGGCCTCCCCCTGAAGACGGAAGTGCCGCTCCACCTCTTCAGCACCACCAACCAGCTGCACAAAGCGGTCGGCGTGCAGCAGCAGATCCCCACCAAACTGGCGGCAATCAACAGCGGCAAAGGAAAAGGTGGCAAGACCGGGAAAGCAACGCATCGCACAGACAGCTCCTGTAAGGACCTCATTTCTCGATCTCTAACTTAAAATTTAATATTTCCTATTCATGACAAAGTTATGCTTGGAAAAATACTAGACAGCGTTCTTTTATTTATTATGTGATTTATATTCTAAAGATGAGCTGCGATTTACAAACTCTGCTACGTAGAACTTAATTTTATTCAAAAAGTATAGATGTTTTTAGGTTCTTTTCATTACACACCTTAATTTGATTAACTTTATTGTCTGAAATCATCATTCAGCAAAAAAACATGTAATAAACACACAAACATTTCTGTTTTTACATGACAAGTGATTTTCATTTAATTGAAAATGGTGATTGGAGTTAGATAAAAACTTTGGCTCACTAAAGAACATTTTTTTATGTAATATGAGTTATTTTTCCCAGAAGTAAGACCCCCTTAATCCTTGAGGCTCCGCCTTTCACTTCTTATGGGTGCCACCCATTTCATGACATCACCCTAGAGCAGACCTCATGTTTCATCCCCGAAAACAAACATCCGAACTTTTCCAAATAAAAATATTGTGCATATAAAATCAACACGGAGAAAGCGTGTGTGTGTTAGCCTGGGGGCGGTGCTTGCAGGAAGGGGCTGTTCCCCACTTTGTGATGTCACAATGTGAGGACTCACTCATTTTCAGGGATTGGAAGGGGCTGGTGCTCACATGCTCAGAGAAAAATACCGCTTTGGGGAATGTTTCGTAAGGAGTTTGCATTATAGTTATGGATGTTGATGCGTTAACAAACGCGATTAATGAAGAAAAAAAATAATGCTTTAATATTTATTAACGCAAATTAATTACATTTCACTGAGCAACAATCTTCCACTTTGCCTAAAACGGTTCAGGCTTCCTCGGCGTGCGTTAAAAAACTTTGTCAGGTATTATCACATATATGCAATAGTCACTTACAAAAGAAATAAATATTCAATTTTTATTAATCTTTAATCTTTTTGTTTTCTCAGTTTCTATTGCTTTTTTCATAAACGGCAAACTATTTGATCCTTTTTTTTTGTTTTTTTTTTAAGGTGAGCATCATAGACATATTGAATATTGTGCATCCATCCACACCCTGCAGCCAATCAGAATCGAGTATTCACCTGGACCATATTATGAGTTTGTTTAAAGTGCAGAAACATGATGTTTGTTTCTTATGGTTGTAAATCAGCATCTTGGTTTCCTTGGAGTAAAACTGCAGACATAAAAGTCTTTATGTTGATGTGTTTTCTACACACATTTACATTTCTGGGTTAACACCTGATAAACTGAAACATTAACAATGAAAGAAAATGTTCTCTCTGGCCTGTTTTTGTTCAAAAGCAGCGTTTTGTTTTATAAAATTTTACTTGTAAAACATTGCGAATAATTGTGAATAATCACAACCCAAAAGTGTGATTAATCTGAGTATTTTTTAATTGATTGGCACCACTACTTATAATACACTTAAAATCTCAAAAAAGTCGATTCTGCATGCTAAAGGCTCTTCAAACTCTCAACGTTCAAACCTTTTTATTAAAATAAACCAAAGATCTGCCCACATTTAAAGATTTATGTAGATTTGTCAAACTGAACTTATTCTTTACTAGATTTATTGACGAGATTTACAGTTAATCAAGACACAGAACATGGCGTAAAAAAACAAAAAGGGGCATGCACAATTGTATTTAAGAAATCTGCTTAAGTTTACAAACCGTGCTAAAGCGAGGGATCACAGACACTGATAGATGCTGATCTGGAAAGTTCTCATGTTATCAAAAGTGGGTTAGAATGTGAAGCGAGATTCTGATAATCCTGTTTGTGCTTGTTTAGGCTTCCTGTCTGATTAACATCCCAGATTATTTACATTTTTGTTCAGTTTTGCATCAGTCGGTTGAGGCGGATGTGAAACCAACAAAGACTTGTTGTTCACAAACTGAGAAATTCATTTTTAGTGATGATTTAATCTTTCCAAGTGATGTTAATCACACTGGAAAGTATCGGTAAATAAGACGAATTTCCTCCTTTCTTCTCTTTAGTGGCTCCCCCTATTATTGCTGCCACAATATTCCTCTAAATTGGGATTTATCTGCTCCAAACTACAAAAGGCGACTTTGCTCCGGTTTAGGGCTTCCACAAATGATTATTTTATTAGTCGACTAATCACCGATTATTTTTCAGATTAGTCGACTAATCACCGATTATTTTTCAGATTAGTCGACTAATCGGGTCATGTGCAAAGTGGATGTAAAGCACACAACTTAACCATCATTAGCTTTAAACCAACTAAAAATAAAGACAATGAAGATGATAGTTTATTCAACTTTTAATAAATTTTGCAGTCTTTCCTTCATTAGTTTCTGGTATTAAAACTAAATTAAACTAGAAAAGTTACATTACCTGTGATAATACTAGTGTGAATGCCTTTTGCTGAAAGTAGTCACTGAAAATGGTGACATAATTTACTTTAATTGTGCAGGTATTTACTGAAAATACAAAGCTATTTGCTGAATGTTAAATTTGCTAAAAGACTGGAAAATGAGTATGAAAGAGCACAGAGATTGACCTAAATTTCAGAAAAAATTGTAGTAAAATTATTTAAAAATCCCTAATACACGCCAAATTTGCAAAATATTTAGTATGTTCCTTAAATATAAGGTAAACTCTAAATTAGCCCAAAAAACATTTGTAGATGTCAGATTAGCCAAAAAAGCTAGCACGTTGTCTAAACACTAGCTAAACTCCAAATCGCCTAAAATTCCTCAGTAAACTAAATTAGTCAAAAATGTTAGCCTGTTGCTAAAATAAAAACTAAACACTAAATTAGCCTAAAAAACCTCAGTAGATAAAAAATTAGCCAAAAACGTTAGCATGCTGCTAAAATATTAGCTAAATTCTAAAATAGCCTAAAATTCCATAGTAAACTAAATTAGTCAAAAACATTAGCATGTTGCTAAAATAGAAGCTAAACTCCAAATTAGCATTAAAAAACCTCAGTAGATAACAAATTAGCCAAAAACGTTAGCATGCTGCTAAAATATTAGCTAAATTCTAAAATAGCCTAAAATTCCTTAGTAAACTAAATTAGTCAAAAACATTAGCCTGTTGCTAAAATAGAAGCTAAACTCCAAATTAGCATTAAAAAACCTCAGTAATTAGCCGAAAAGGTAACACATTGCTTATACGCTAGCTGAACTCCAAAATAGCCTTAAATTCCTCAATAAGCTAAATTAGTCAAAAAAGTTAGCATGTTGCTAAATTAGAAGCTAAACTCTAAATTAGCCTATAAAACCTCAGTAGATAACAAATTAGCCAAAAACGTTAGCATGTTGCTAAAATATTAGCTAAACTCTAAAATAGCCTCAAATTCATTAGTAAACTAAGTTAGTCAAAAAGGTTAGCCTGTTGCTAAAATAGAAGCAAAACTCCAAATTAGCATAAAAAAAACCTCAGTAATTAGCCGAAAAGCTAACACATTGCTTATACGCTAGCTGAACTCCAAAATAGCCTTAAATTCTGCAATAAACTAAATTAGTCAAAAAGGTTAGCTTGTTGCTAAAATAGAAGCTAAACTCTAAATTAGCCTAAAAAAACCTAAGTAGAAAACAAATTTGCCAAAAATATTAGTATGTTGCTAAAATATTAGCTAAACACTAAATTCGCCCATTAAAACATCAGTAGATAACAAATTAGCCAAAAATGTTAGCATGTTGCTAAAATATATGTAAACTACAAATTAGCATACAAACCTCAGTAGATGCCAAACTATTCAAAAAAGCTAGCACATGGCTAAAGTACAAGCTAAACTCCAAAAGAGTGTAACCGAGCGAGGGGGAGGTTCGCTTATCTGTCACGCCGAAGTTAAAAAAAAAAAAAAAAAAACACAGGATAAGGACTCCGCCATGTGGTGGTTCTGCTCACTGTGTCTGTATTTATTTAGTTTATTTAACCTTTATTTTACAGAGAGCTCTAGCTGAACCTGCCACGCCTTTCCTGCCTCTACAGGAGCTCAGAAGGGCCACACAACTTCCAAAATAAAAGGAAGTTAGCTACAATAGCCTAAAATTCCTCTGTAAACTAAATAAGTCAAAAACATTAACCTATTGCTAAAATAGAAGCTAAACTCAAAATTAGCCTAACCCCCCCGATGCCAAATTAGCCAAAAAAGCTAGTAAGTTGCTTAAATATAGCCCAACTCCAAATTAGCATAATAAAAACCTCAGATTGACTCAATATAATATAAAATAACGGCTAATCGACAATTAAATAAGTCGTCGACTATTTTAATAGTCAACTCCGGTTAACCTCTACAATCTAGTGTTGTTATTCATTCCCCCTTTGTCCTTTTTCTCCTTCCTTGTCCTCTCAGCCTCAGCGGACATGAAGCAGATGCTTCCTCTGAAACTATCTGCCCGGGAGGAGAGCGCGGTGAAGGCCAAGCGCTCCATCAGCCCCCACCAGCCGCTCGCCACGCATCACCACACAGGTGTGTTTCAGCTCCAAACCTAATCTCCTTTTGTCTGCGCCGAGCTGCTGCAGCCTTTCTCACAGGCAAACATAAGCGGCGCATTGTTCCTCCGACCCCACCCAGTCACATTCCTCCGTGAAGCTCGTCTGGATGATGGACTCGCCCTGTGTAAACTCCTATCAGTTTCACGTTTCCTGCTGATTAATGGTCGCCGGCAGCACACATATTTTAATCCCACAGTTAAGAATTTCTCGGTTTGATCTGATCCGTTTTGTCCGATAGATCCGTCGATGCCCGCAGACGGCAGCGGCGTGGACCCCCCGCCCGCCTCCTACCCTCCGAACCTGCAGAAGCATCTCGCACACTCTCAGCCCTCCATGCACGCCGCCGCCGTGACCTCACAGAGCTCCGGGTCTCTCCAGTTCCAGCCGTCCGTGCAGCTGCAGAACTTCAACCCAAACGCGCCGGGAGCCGCCCCGCTTCCCGGGCTGGGCCACGCCGCCCCCCCACCCTACGCAGTCGCCACAGAGGAGCTGAGCAAGGAGGATGTCATCTTCTTTTAAAGTGAAGCACTCGGCCTCCTCAGAGGTGACGCCGTTCGTACTCAAACACTGCCGATCCAATAATACTAATTTATTCTCTGATCAAACCTAAATGCATTTGGAAGAAAATAGAAGCACTTTTAGTGTTTGAGAGAAAAAAAAATGAAGGTTTCTAAATGAAGGGGATGTGACTGAAGCGGAGCATCATGGGAGAATTGTTTTTCTGAAGACGGTCAGCGAAGCGGAGAAAAAAGTGCTGAATCTGGAACAAGAATAAATATTTCAGCAGAAGGGATCCAGCTATGCCTAACGTTTGCACACGGTGACAGACTCCATCCAGAGGGACGGAGGGAAACATCCTAAAGCTACATTTCATTTGCTTGTTAGAAAAAGGATGTTTTTTATTTTGTATTTTTTTCTATAACATTTTCTTATTCATGAGTTTGTTCTGTTTTATTGCTTTTATAAATTGTGACCAAAATCTGCATATTTGTCACTGTAGTCGCTGGAGAAAACGATGATGAAGAGCTTTGAGTTTGTCTCACCCCCCAGAAAAAAGACTCCATGAAGCCATATATACATAATGAAGTTGTGTTGACGTTACTTTGTGTTCAGGTTCGTCTCAAATCCACAACAAACAGTCAACAATTTGACAAAACTAACAGACGAATGGATGTTTTTCTTAAAGTTATCATCACTGGATTTCTTATTTAATATAAAAGGTTTTTAATTTTTATGCTTCAGAAAAAAAGTCATTTTTTAATTTAAAAATAGGTTAATTTTTCCAGCTTAAATGATGTTTTTGTGTTGGAAAAAAGCTAAAACCATTAAAGCTTGTTTTAATGCTGTACATACTGGATCTTAACTTCTTAAAATATTTTCCACTCGAATGGACGTGTAAGTGGAGCGGAGAGTTTTAAAGCCACAGCTCTGTGTGTTTAGGCAGAACACTCCAAACCGTAGTTTTGTAAATGAAGCGACTTGATGTTTCAGAGCGAGGAGGCGCTCGGCTCGCTCGGCTCGCTCTGATGATCTCTGCGCTCTGACAGGAAGGAGAAAAAAACTCTGATTCAGGGAGTCTCTTCATAACACGCTGAGCTCAAACTGCATCCAGGCGGAAGTTTTGCTGGGTAGCAGAACAGGATGTAACGATTTAATTCACACTTTTCTCAATAATTCAATACAAATAAACGATAACACATAAAATGATCACAAATCCTTTAATACTCGGCTCATGTTGCAACATATTCAGCTTGTAGAGAAAATAGACGGGAGAGCCAAAGAGAGTTCATAAAAAAAGAGCATGGCTCCCGGGAAGGAGTCACTTGGGTGAGCGACAAATCTCGGATTTTGCTTGCATTTGCGTTAATAAAATTTAGTAAACTTTTAAATCCGAAGGAACTGTGAGAGTTTCTCAGGAGGGAAGCGCAGTTACCTGCACACTAACAACTAGCCCGCATGGAGAAATGTCATCAGCTCTGCATTTCTCATTTTAGGCCAATGAAAATTTTGACGAGTTTGAATCCGATTTTTACCGAAGAATCGTTCCATCCTTAGTAGCGGATGTGAGGCGACTCCTCCTTTGATGACCATATCACCAATGCTGACTGAAGTTGTGGTGGAGACTTTAAGAATGTCAATAATCAAACATCACAGATGCTGGATTTTAAATGTAAAGTTGTAAGAGCTTCAGTTCTTCTCTGATCTTCTGGTGGACTGAAAGTCTGTTTGTTCTGTGGTGTCATTCAGAAAGTCAAACCACTGTGTGCACGAAGGCAAACATTGCAGTTCCTCTTTCACGGACGCTGGCACCGCTTGTTGGACCTGTTAAATGTAAATAATCCTCATGAACGAATTTTATTTTCTCAGCCAATTTTTTACACTAGTCACTTTGGATTGTAGCATACTTGAACAGGAAAATGAATGTTAATAATAATAATGACTATTTTTATTCTTATTATTTTCTGTAAACTTTTTAGTTGCCAAGATGTCGGATGTATCAGTAGCGCACAGCTTAACCTGTTTTGTACAACTTTTGTTCACGGCGCCACATTAGAGAAACGAACTGCTGCCTAAGAAATATTTAGTAATAAAAAAGTCTTCAAAAGAGTTTGACTGAATTTATTTTCATTCTTTTTCTGCTCTTCCAAATCCTCCCGACTATCCAATTACCTCGCTGACGAGGGTTTGTCAGCGTCTGGGAGGTGCAGTAATGGTGTTATTGAGCCCGTGTTTAGAGGGACTAATAACAGTGTTCTGTCAGACAAAGCTCTATTTTCAGTCTTTGTGGTTGAAGACCTCACTGCTGCCTTATTGTCACTCTGGCAGGACAGATGCTCCATCGGTGGCCAGCTTTTATTGTCTGCTGTCATTAGTGGCTTCTCTCTGTCTCCCTTCAACGATTCTTCTTTTTTGTTTTGTTTCTGCCTCCTCTCAGATCTTCCTCAGCTTGTGAGTTCTGCAGGAAGTCCGGAGCTCGGCTTTCTGCTGCTGCTGCGTCTGAGGTTTCTCGCGCCGCATAAAACAGAAACAAATAGACTCTGTGTGGAGCCAGACGGACGGACAAACATCATAAAATCCTTGGACAAATCTTAGCTTGATGGACTTCTGCTTTGGGTTCGGTGTCCCTCCTACAGTAACACTTTGAGACGTTTGGTTTAAAGACGATGAAAACATGTTCTTGTGGCATTTTTCTCATGATGGACGACACATAAACTGCATTTCTGAGAATTATTTTTTTAAATCCGTGGATTTCTAATAAACTCTTGCCGGTCTGCAGAAACTAGGTCCTTGAAAGCGACGCAGGTTTTTGTATTTTGGCTAAAAAGAGGATGATCATAATTTAAAGACCTTAAAATACCTCAAGACAATTGGAGAAATCTTAACTCAGGGGTGTCAAACTCAATCACACAATGGGCCAAAATCCAAAACACACCTGGGCGGGCTGAACCGCATAAACATTAAGCACTCTCTAGAACTTTAAAACTTTAAAACCGTAACTATTATGAACTAGATATACAGCATTACCTGCAATAATGCTAGTATGAAAGCTGTAAGCTGAATTTGGCCGCTGAAGATGCTAGATGCTAAAATTTAAAGCTAAAAATACTTAAGCTGATAGCTGAGTTAACAGCTGAAAATGCTGAAGTTGATAGCTGAAAACACAAAAGCTGAAAACGCTGAAGTTAACAGCTGAAAATGCTGAAGTTGATGGCTAAAAACACTAAAGCTGTAGTTGATAGCTGAAAACACTGAAGCTGAAAATGCTGAAGTTGATAGCTGAAAACACTGAAGCTGATAGCTGAAAACACTGAAGTTGATAGCTGAAAACACTGAAGCTGATAGCTGAAAATGCTGAGGTTGATGGCTGAAAACACTGAAGCTGATAGCTGAAAACGCTGCAGCTGTTAGCTGAAAATGCTGTAGTTGATGGCTGAAAACACTGAAGCTGATAGCTGATAATGCTGAAGTTGATAGCTGAAAACACTGTAGTTGATAGCTGAAAACGCTTAAGATGAAAGCTGAAAATGCTGAAGTTGATAGCTGAAAACGCTGAAGATGAAAGCAGAAAACGCTGAAACCGATAGTTGAAAACACTGACGTTGATAGCTGAAATTTGTGAAATGAATAGCTGAAATTGCTGAAGCTAAAAACGCTGACGCTGATAGCAGCTAAAATACTAGTTAAATGCCAAATTAACTTAAAAAAAAATAAACTTAGTTTAGCCAAAACAGCTAGCATGTAGCTGAAAAAATGGCTAAACTTCAAAACCGCACTGTAGACCTTATTATTTCAGAAGAAGAAAGTATGAACAAAATACTGATTTTTTTAGGCCACAGATAGTTACATTAAAATATTTCCTTAAAAGAGTTTGGAAAATTCATGCCTGTGAGTTTATGAAGATGTTCATTTATTCACCAATGTATGTTTACGTTAACCGAGCGTTAGCACTAGCCGTCCTATGGGAAATCCCATTAAATGCTAGCATCAAGCTAGTGGACTTTAGCATTTTGTGCTAAATCGATCTCTCCTTTTAAGGATGGATTGATCTATTAAGCTTTGATCAATTCATCTATTTTATCAACCCAGCCTTTTTTATTTTCTGACATTTTCTGGTGTTTTTTTGTGTTTTTTGTGAGTCAGTCAGTATTTTGGTGTTTTATGTAAACAGAAAAATATCCCACAAATTGCTGTTTTTGTTGCGTTCTGCTCCTTTTCTGAGTTCAGTGGAGAAGAACTCCATCTGCTCTGTTTGACGTGACGACGATGGGCAGCGATCGAACACACCTCTGCCTCCAACTCGCATTACATAATCCCCGCTGGTGGAGCGAGGAAGACTATTTTAGAAAGATAAAGGTCAGCTGTGTGCGTTTACCACATTCATGTAAACGCAGATATTTCTCAGGGTTTGGAAAAGTGTCGGATGTAAACTTCCTGTCACTCTTCTGAATTTGGAAGAATGGGAGCGGTTGTTCCTCCATCCTCCTCCGCTGACCTCTTATCTGGCGTCGGGGACGGAAGGCCTCGGGTTGAAAGCAGAGCCATTGTTCGGTCACAAGAGACGCTTCAGGTGGATTGAAAACATGGATTATAAAGGAAGTGTGCGCCGCGTTGACTCGCCCTTTGTGCTCACAGGACTTGCGTTTCACAGTCAGCTGTGGCTCGGCGGCGTTCCTGTCGGGCCGGTTCGGCTCCCGTCAGGAGGAGTGTTGAGGGTTTCTCACGTTCTGCTGAACGTTTGAGTTTTACCGGTTAATCTGCTGACTCCTGAGCAAAAGGAAAAAGGAATCTGGGTGTTTTAATATCTTCAGAGGACTTAGAACCACTTTATGTAGCTTGACCTCAATATTTCCAGGAGGATTTGGAGGAAAAGTTCTGTTTTCTGTTGCATAAATCAAAAACAGCATCTGCAGTGGTTTATTCATCTATCCTTGAATAGTCAGAAGACACAAACTAAATCCCTTCAATCTAACAAAACCTCTGTGAGCTCCTCTGTTCAGTCCAGTCTCAGAAACCTCAGGGTGAAACGCAGTTTTAACCGTAAATGATTTTTATGAGAAAAATGCTACAAGAACATGTTAAAATCACAAAGGTGGGTGGATTATCCCGATTTGAGGAGATCTGATCTGGTCATTTACCATCTTCTTGGACACAGGTATAGGTATCTGGATCCGCTCTAAAGTGGTTAGCCTCATTTCTATCAGGTAGATCATTTTCTGTTGCATCTTCAAAGTCCTCCTCTGCTTCCCTCACTTCTGGTGTACCACAAGGCTCTGTTTCGGATCCTCTATTGTTCATTTTATGTCTACTGCATTTGCAGCTTTTTTTTAAGGATTTCTTACCATTTTTACGCTGATGATATTGAATTGTATGTGTCTTTTAAACCTCAGGATATTTTTAAACTATAGATTTTACGCAGGTGTTTGGATTCGGTCTAGAGTTGAATGTGAACTTTCTCCATTTAACCCTTCCGCTCTCCTTACATTACCAAACTGAGTCCAATTACGTCGCGTTCTGTGATTGAGATGCTGATCCAACTCCATCTTCACACATTCAAGCAAAAAATCTCTAGAGCGGCTTCAGGTTTTCCAAAAGGATTTTAAAATATTTACCTTGTTGTTAATCCAGCTGCACTGGCTATCTGACCGTGATCCAATATCTCCTCCATTGAAAATGAATGGGAGTCAATGACTGCAGTAGACATGGTGGGTTTTGGACCCACTTTCTTGGATTTTACATGGGGTGAGACTAGGGCTGGGAATCACTGGGTACCTCACGATACGATACGATACGCGATACATGGCTCACGATATCGATAATATCGCGATACTGCGATAATTGGTAAAAATCCTCTCTAATAACTACCATTATATAGAACATGTTTTTGGGGGGAAATATATCCCCATTTGTCTTTTTTACCTTAAACACAATCATACTAAACAACTTTTCTTATTTTGTGCAACAAATTATAGACACTTTTGTGCAAAATTGTTGAAATCAGTAATACTATGTCTTTGACAAACATTGACAACAACCGAATTGGAATTATCTGTCAGATTCAATGTTAACAATAGTAAACATGATCAGCAGTGACACTACTTAGTGCAGAATTGTTGTAAACAGAACAAATATTAAATAAGTCAAGTAGTGACAGCTATCTACCTCCAAAAGAACGTCACACCAAAGGATGATGAATATAATGTTTTACAGCCTCTCTCAAAATTGACCTAATTTTTTGTGCACTTTTCTCTCACTTGAAAAGGGCTGAGCATCCAAAAATAAAGGCTGATTTACTCAGACTGTTACTTGAGATTATTTTTCCAATTTTTATCATTTTTCCATTTGGTCAGTCAGCAGTTAATAGGTAAAATCCTTAAAACACACATAATAATGGCAATAAATATAATTTTAAGTGCTTCAATTTATTAGCATTCTCCCTAATTTTACATTGAATTCATGTACTTTAGTTTAATTACATTTAAATTTAAGTTCTTACATCAAATCCTGCTTTTTTATTTAAGAATTACTTTAAATTAACATTAGCAACAAGTAATTACATTGTTTGAAAACGTCACATTATAAATTTATCAAAGTTACACCGTACAGCAGCAGGTTAAACATTGATGTGCATGAAAGCGAAAATTCCGACGGTCCTTGAACAGACAACTGCGTAGCACGCGCTCAGTTCCCACGGCAAACAGAAAGTAAGAGATCGCTGACATTCTAGCGCTCAGACAAAGTCACTTCTTACCGGCTGGATCTCCTACAGATGGAGGATAAATGCTGACAGGTAGGCATGCTTCACACACGCGCTACAGAGCCTGTATCTCACCGGTGCTTCTCCCGAACGAGCGCGTGCATCGCTATTAAAAGTCCGACGCAGCGTGCGCCCATAGTTCCGGCGCGCGACTCAGACGCTCAGCGCTACAGCCTCTTTAAATGAAAATATAATATCGATACTTGGTGAGAACCCATCGAGAATCGATCGCAGGACTAAATATCGCGATATATCGCAATATCGATATTTTGGCACACCCCTAGGCGAGACCCAATATCCCCATGCCCGTCCCTAACCCCCCTAACCCTAACCCTTTGTTTATATATGCTGTGTTTCCCTGTGAAGCACTTTGAGATTTTTATCTTGAAAGTTGCTATATAAATAAAGTTTATTATTCAATTTTTAGGTTAGTACTTTCTCTGTCTGAGCCCTGACCTCACGCCACTCGGACGCTCAGTGTAGAGGGAAACCCGATCCATTCCATCAGATCACCTTCTGTTGTTCCGTTCTGGAAGAAGGCGGCTGCAAGTCCACACGCCGCTGTGTGTGTTTCTGTCGGTGGTTTTCCGCTTGTTGTGGTGAAGCGCGATCAGACCACACAGGGCAACCACACCGAGCCATGACTCCTCCAAGGACGAGTTCTCCTCGCTCAGACCACTTTTAGGAGCTGACCGCGTATAATGAGACCACCTGCTGAGGCGGCTGCTGCTCCACCCAGTCCTGCTTTGTTAAAGAACTGTTTATTTGTGAAGTCAGGAGGTTTTAGAGCAGGGGTGTCAAACTCAATCACACAGGGGGTCGAAATCCAAAACACACCTTATACCGAACAGGATAAACATTTATTGAACTCTCTAAAACTACATTTTTAAAACTGTAACTTTTTAACTTAATTACGAACTAGATATATAGCATTACCTGTGATAATGCTTGTGTGAATGCTGTAAGCTGAATTTGTCCGCTGAAGATGCTGAAAATGATAGCTAAAAACGCTGAAGCTGATAGTTGAAAATCCTGAAGCGATAGTCAGCTAAAATACTAGCTAAATGCCAAATTAACCTATAAAAAAAAACTTAGATTAGCCAAACAGCTAGCATGTAGCTGAAAAAGCCAAACTTCAAGCAAAGCCTAAAAAATGATTAAAAAAAGCCAAAATTAGCCAAAAAAGCTAGCATGTAAATATTAGCCTAACTCCAAAATCGTCTAAAAAACTCAAATTAAAACCTACATTAGCAAATACAACTAACATTTAGCAGAAATATTAGCGAAACTCAAAACAGCCTAAAAACAAAAAAAAGCCTAAATTATCCAAAACAAATATGAAATATTAGTTAAACTCCAAAATAGCCTTAAAAACTAAAAAAAAAAGGGAAAATTATCCAAAAGTGCTAGCATGTAGATTAAATATTAGCTAAAGTCCAAAATAGGCTAAAAAGCAAAAAATAAACCCTAAGTTAGCCAAAACAGCTAGCATGAAATGTTAACTAAGCTCAAAATAGCCTAAAAAATCTTAGAAAATCCCAAAATAGTCCAAAAAGCTAGCAGAATATCAATATTTAAAACTTAAAAACCATGTTTTTAACATAATTAGGAATAATAAAAAGGCTGGAATATTATTCTAAAATAAATCCACTTAAATAACTTTCAATATTTTACTCTCCACAAAAATATATTTTGTCAAAATTATACAAATTAGAAATTAGCACAAGATAACATCGGACCATTAATAACAATAACATAAAATGATCTGGAGGGCCGGATTTAAATACCCAGAGGGCCGTATCCGGCCCCCGGGCCTTGACTTAGACACGTGTTTTAGAGTTAAATAAACTCCAGTTAATTTTTTGGTTGGTGAGTCACACAGAAGTGACCCCTGAGCGTTTCATGAGGCGATAAACGCCGCTGAAGGCCTCGTCAGTGTGGGAGGTCTGCCTGCATTAGATGCTGTCGCCCCGCGTACACAAACGCTCACCCTCACACATTTTTGGTGGCTACCGTCAAACGCCGTAGTGCCAAGGCAAACAGGCTCCTGGCAGCCAGCATGGAAACTCTCTGGATGTCAGGAGCGCTGGATGAGGTTTCTCCCTCCCTGAAAGGACCCAGGAGCTTTTTGTGTAAAAGTTTCTTCCCGTCGTTAAAGTTGAATAAAAAAAACAAAAAAACAAGAGCACCAGGATGGATCACATACAGATGGAAAAAAGGGCTGAAAGAGGCTCCCAAATGTACAAAAAAGGGATTTAAAGTGAGTAAAAGGAGGCTGGGAGCAACTCTTAGTGCACTTTGTTGATAGTGCACTTACCTACCAAGAAACTAAGTGGGAGGAATGAATACGTGGCCTGAAGAAATGCACTTTACTCATAAAAACGGAGATGAGAATCACCTTTTTTTTTCTAAACAACATTCACTTTCATTGTGATTTAGTGTTATATTTAGGTTTAATTCTTTCAGCTCCAGACATAGAGGTGATAAAAAAAACCTCCCTTCATCTGGGAGAAGTGGAGCCCAGCGGTGCTCCTCTAAGCTCTGCGGGGAGATCTAAACACGCCTCCTCCGGTTATGATGCTGGAACGGAGGAGCTGCCAGGGGTCGGGTGGCTTCCTGGCTGCTCTTCTGGAGGCGCGGGGGAGTGAAGGCAGCGGGATGCTGCTGCAGAACTGAAACACCAAAATAAAGAAGGGAGGAGTGGAAAGTGAAAGAAGAAACAAGAAATTGCTGCCGGTTCAGCACCAGAACATTGGATGTCTTTTGGACTTATTCGCCTTTGGTGTGTGCTGTAAAAAAGTGGATTTTAAAATCCTGAAATCCAGCTTTTCAGGTGTTAACTCTTCCGTCTCTGCAGTTTAAGTTCAGTTTTATTTATATAGCCCAAGATCAAACTGTAAAACTGTAACTTTTTAATGGACAAGATATATAGCATTTCTTGTAATAATGCTAGTGTGAAGGCTGTAAACTAAATTTAGCCACTGAAGATACTGAACTGATAGCTAAAAATGCTGAAGCTGTTAGCTAAAAACTGAAGCCAATAGCCTGAAACGCTAAAGCTGAAAGGCAGCTAAAATATTAGCTAAATGCTAAATTACATATATAAAAAAGCCAACGGTAGGTTAGCCAAAACAGCTAGCATGTAGCTGAAAAAATAGTTTAACTTCAAGAAAGACAAAAAAATGAACAAAAAGCCTAAATTAGCTTAAAACATCTAGCGTGTAAATGTGAGCCTTACTCCAAAACGGTCTAAAAAACAAACAATTAAAGCTTAAATTAGCCGAAACAGCTACCATGTAGCTGAAAAATAAGCTCAACTCCAAAACTGCCTAAAAAGTTAAAAAGAAAAGCCTTAATTAGCTAAAACAGCTAGCTTGTAGATGAAATATTAGCAAAACTTCAAAACATCAAAATAAACTAAAAAAGCAGCAGCTGATAGCCAGCTAAAATGTTAGCTAAATGCCAAATTTGCCTAAAAAGTTAGCGATAACAGCTAGCATGTAGCTAAAAAAATGGCTAAACTTCAAAATAGCCTGAAAACTGGCCCAAGTTTAATAAAATAGCTAGCATGTAAATATTAGCCAAACTCTAAAACAGCCAAAAACTTTTACAAAATTCTATATTAGCCAAACCAGCCAGCGTGTAAATATTAGCCTAGCGCCAAAACAGCCTAAAGCATTTCTTAAAAAGCCTAAATTAGCCATAATAGCTGGGATGTTACTGAAATATTAGCTGAACTCCAAAATATGACAAAAAAGTCCAAAAAGCTAGCAGAATGCCAATTTTTAAAATTTTTTAAACCATAACTTTTTAAAATTGACAACACTATGAATAAAAACAAGGCAGGAATTTATAATCTAGAATAAATCAAGTTAAACCTTAAATAACTTTCATTATTTATTCCCAATAAAAATATATTTGGTTAAAATTATACAAGTTCGAAATGGGACTAGATAACATCATTCTGTCAATAACAATAAAATAAAGGAGGGCCGGATCCGGCCCCTGGGCCTTAACTTTGACACATGTGATCTAGACCTATGACAGCTACAGCAGAGGGAATCGTGTTCTGTAATGCGCTGGAACTTATGCAAGAAACTGATTTGCTAACCAGCAGATCTCCTCCTCCTCCAGTCTCTCTAGTCCATCAACATGTCAAAGATTATTGGCCGAGTGTTGAAGAGCATTAAGTGGGATAACCAGATAAGGTGCTTTAGTCCCCGTGGGAGCTCCGTCCTCGTCTGCCTCTTGCACCAGAACCTGTTTCTCCGCTCACACAAGTGTCTGCTCTCCTTCACGCCCGCCTTGTTCCGTGGCGATTATTTCGTTCTCTCTAATTACTCCAGCTCAGCGGTGAAGGCGTAACAAACTTCTCTTAAGCTCAGTTGCAGCCCAGAACAATGAGTCCAGCAGTCACCAGCCTTTCACTGGAGTTTCATCATAAATAATTCAGCCTTTGGCCATCAGCAGCGTGAGCTTCACTCCCTGTGCGTCCACGTGGCATCGCCTCCTTCAGCTGGACCCCTGCTTCCTCTCTGTGTGTTATGACTGCTTCATTAGCTTTGTATGAGCCTCTTGGCCCGGATGAGGAGGACGCACGTCAGCCCCAGACGGAGACAGATGCTGCTGACACATCTCTCTATTGTATTATTCATCCTCCGTGTCGCATCTCATCCGCAGTGGTCAGCTGAACTCTGCAGAGACGAGGGAGGGAGGGTAATCTCAGCCTCATTTTCATCATTCTGTTTGGTGTGATGTTCTCTAAGAGGGGCGGGGTTGTTCCCGCCATGCAGCTGCGACCGCTCTCTCATGGAGCAGCAGGTCAGGAGCTTTTGAAGGTTCTTTTTCCTTCTTGTTGGGGGAAAATTGGCTGGAGAAGAACGAGAGATATGGGATGAACCAGCTTGGAGTTAACCTGAGTTAACCTGGTGACGCTTGAGCACAAAATCTTTAACTTATTCTAACTTTTCAACCATTAACATGGTAATTCCAGTAGATTCTGGAGGAGAAAAGTGTTAAAGGGTTAAAAAAATGAACATTTTAAATTGTGTAACTGGGTTTTGGAGTTTTTAACTGACTGAACCATCATTTATCAACTTTGAGCATTAATCCTGGCGTCCCACAAGGTTGTGTACTGGTCCCATTGTGTTTTACCAAATACATCAGAATAACAATTTAAAATTGAGCAGATAAATTCCAGGAAGTTTGCATGGTAGTATTGATGTGTTATTGTTGTGTGTGGACACAGTTCATTGTTGATGTTTTTGTCTCCTACGTGTGTCTTCAGTCTATGTGTGTATCGTTAAATTTAGTTATTGTCACCAAGCATCATCTCTTTTATTTGGGTCATTAAAGCACAAAAACACAAAAAAATGGGCCCAAGACACAACCTTGTGGGACGCCAGGATTAATGCTTGAAGTTATTAAATATTGGTTCCAGTTTTACTGACTAAACAGTAAAACTACAAACCTAAAAATGCTCAAACGCTCAAAACAAAACTATGAGCGTTAATCCTGGCGTCCCACAAGGTCATGTACTGGGCCCACTGTGTTTGACCAAACAAATTAAATTGAAGATTTAAAATTGAGCAAGTAAAGTCCAGGGAGTTTGCATGGTAGTGTTAATGTGTTATTGTTGTGTGTGGATACAGTCCATTGTTGATATTTTTGTCTCTTATGTGTGTGTTTTCAGTCTATGTGTGTGCTGTTAAATTTAGTTATTGTCACCAAGCATCTCTCTCATTTAGGTCGTTAACAGACCTCCGTTTTTTGTTTGGCATTAAACACAGTGGGCCCAGTACACAACCTTGTGGGACGCCAGGATCAATTGCTCAGACTTAATAAATGAGAGTTCCAGAGATTTACTGACTAAACGCAGTCAGTTTAAAAACTCCAAAACCCAGTTACTCAGTTTATAATGTTCATTTTTTAACCCTTTAACACCTGAGGCGTCGCCAGTGACGCTTTAACACAAAATCTTTAACATATTGTAACTTTTCAACCGTTTACACAATAATTCCAGTAGATTCTGAAGGAGAATAGCACCACCTCACGTGTTAAATGGTTAAAAAAAAGAACATTTTAAACTGTGTAGCTGGGTTTTGGAGATTTTATTTGACTGAACGATCATCTATCAACTTTGAGCATTAATCCTGGTGTCCCACAAGGTTGTGCACTGGGCCCACTGTGTTTTACTAAACACATTAGATCAACGCATTAAAAATAAGCAGATAAAGTGCAGGAAGTTTGCATGGTAGTGTTAATGTGTTGATGTTTTAGTGTATGTGTGTGCTGTTAAATTTAGTTATTGTCACCAAGCATCTCTCTCATTTGGGTCATTACCAGACCTCCGCTTTTTAATAAAACACAGTGGGCCCAATACACAACCTTGTGGGACGCCAGGATTGAAGCTCAAAGTTGATAAATGATGTTTGCAAAGTTGTACTGGCTAAACACAGTTAGTTCAAAACCCCCAAACCCCGTTCACAGTTTAAAAAGTTAATTTTTTTTAACCCTTTCACACCCGAGGCGTCGTTGGTGATGCTTGAACACAAAAGTAACGGCTACTTTTCAAGCGTTAACACGATCAACATCATTCCAGTAGATTGTGAAGGAGAAAAGCGGCTCGATGAGCTCAACGGTTTGAAGCCTTTGTGTGCTTTCCCTCTGAATGAATCCGTCCTGGTGTTGACTTTATGACGCGACTGTCGGCCACAAAGGCTCTTCCACCAAAGAATGCACATTTTTCAGATGCCTTTGTGTTTGAGGGAGAAAAGGATCCGCACAAAAGGGTCAAGCTCACTGGTGTAAAAGTATACATTTAGTTTAAATACAACAATCTGAACATCCACACAATCGATTAACTAACAGAACAAAATGCTATTTGACCTTTTTTATTTTGTCTTTACAATTTTTTTGTTAACCCTATTGATTGATTGATTGTTTAAGACAGGGACAGCACATTTTAATAAAACATTTAAAAATAAAATTATATAAGATTTAAGCATTTTAGGCTAATTTCCATCTTTAGAAAAGGTTGATAGTCTCTAAGTTAAAGGACAGGTTAAATGTGACACTTGAATTTATTTTCAGCCATGATGATTAAAATTTAACTGAAGATTATTTTGGATTAGAAGTAGTTTGATCATATTTGCATCAATAGTGTCAAGGGGTTTATTTTTGTACTTCATTTTACTTCAATTTGTAAATATATGTTTCTTTATATTTCACAAAAAATCCACAATAAACCTGAAAAAGTCAATTCTAAGTGAATTTGGTCATTTTTTAACTGAAAAAAATCAACCCAAAAATTGAGATAATTTATTTTTTTTTAGGATTTATACCATTAAACAAAGTTTTAGAAGCAAAATTAAACTTTAAAAATCCACAAACAAAGCAAAGACATGGTCAAAATGAGGGAAAAATGTATAAAAACATCTTTATGTCCCAGGGATTTAATCTAAGTGGTGTCACAATTATGTTTCATAACTCTTATGGTTTTTTTTTAAACCAAAGACTTTTCAGAAACTTTCACTTAAAATTAAAACAAAAATGCTGATGGGAAAGTCTGTGTCATTAAAATATAAAAAACGTGAATTAAAAACGTCAAAACTTTTTCCTTTTAATCTTAACTTTTCATGCCAACTTTTGTTAACTCACACAAAGCATTTTTGGAAAAGCTATTTTTCAGAATAATCATCAAGAAAATCAAAATATTCCCATAAACGTGATTGTTTATGGTTTATTTAGAATGATAAACATCAGTTTTTGTCATGAAATGTGACAGTTTTAAAAAATGAATTAATTTTTGTAGCAATTTGTCCTCTTAATGCAACCCCAGCTTATATTTTTAAATATATATTTGTCTATATTTCTCAAATATTCAACAATAAACCTGAAAATGTCAAGAAAAAACATTAGAAGTAGTACATTTTGTCATACTTTTCACAGAAAAAAATCCCTTCATAATGAGGTCAAATGGCTTTTATGTTCTATAATGATGACCCAACATGTAGGAAAATGTGGTAAATTTAACAAAAATGTATGAAACAACAAACAAAACAAAGTGATGGTCGAAAAGTTTAAGTATATTAAACATGCTTCATCGAGCC
The DNA here is from genome assembly GCF_002922805.2 of Oryzias melastigma. Lineage (NCBI taxonomy): Eukaryota > Metazoa > Chordata > Actinopteri > Beloniformes > Adrianichthyidae > Oryzias > Oryzias melastigma. The sequence continues at coordinate 7,427,108 of NC_050515.1, forward strand.
AGTGAACTCCATTTTATCAAGCTAGCAAGCTCTGCTTTATTGAGTTAGCGAGCTCTACTGTAGCGAGCTAGCAAGCTCTGCTGTGGCGTGCTAGTGAACTCCACTGTAGGGAGCTAGCAAGCTCTGCTTTATCAAGCTAGCAAGCTCCACTGTAGCAAGCTAGCAAGCTCTGCTTTATCAAGCTAGCAAGCTCTGCTTTATCAAGCTAGCAAGCTCTGCTTTATCAAGCTAGCAAGCTCCATTGTAGAAAGCTAGTAAGCTCTGCTTTATCAAGCTAGCAAGCTCCACTGTAGCAAGCTAGCAAGCTCCACTGTAGTAAGCTAGCAAGCTCTGCTTTATCAAGCTAGCAAGCTCCACTGTAGGAATCTAGTGAGCTTCGCTGTCCACGGGGTGTCTGCCTAGCATAGCAAGCTAACCCTCTGAGTTCCCACATTTTCTGCCACTTTTAAACCATTTGGGGCTCACTTGGTCTTGCTGGTTTGTTGTCAAACTCGTATCTAGATATAGTTTTTTTTTTTTTAGAAAAAACTTTTATGTTCTCCAGCATGTGTTTGAAGAGTGCAGATTCTCCTCCTGAGTGGATGTTGTGTCTCCATGCTCATATCATCTGATATCTCACAGTGACGGAGAATTGAATTCCAGACACATAACACCACGTCTGGGGCTCCGTCTGCATCCACACATGCATGCATAAGCATCAGGTCTCTTTCTTGTTTTGGTTGGAGCTGACCTGTCAGTTCCTGAGAGGCCCCGCCCCTCACACACACACATCTCCTGCAAAGACAGCAGAAAGGAGACGGCCTCTGCTCTCGCTCCAGTGGTTAGGCTGTCTGGCTGTCTGTCTCACACTCTGTTTACTCCTCCGAATCAGCCAGCTCTGAAACCTTAGAGCTGCTGCCAACTCAGATGCCCAAAGTAGGGGGTTTGGGATGACGCGGAGGAGGTGAGGGAAGGGGTCAGGAAGCTGTGGAGACATTTAATAGCGGCGGAGACGCAGAGAAGGACGCCATTGTTGTTCGTTCGTTCTTCAGGGTGGATCGGATTTGATGAAAAGCCAATAAAGAACTTTGACATGAAGTAAAGTCAGAGCGGCTGGAGCAGAACATGAACGTTTGCTCAAGGAGCTTTGCAGCAGGAGATACTTATGTAAGAGGAAAAGTGATGCAGTTTTTATGGTGAGGATGATGTTTCAAGTAAAACGCCAAGTACTGATCCTGTCAAAGTAATGCAGAAAACTCTAGAGACACACAACGCAAAATACTGGTGTCACATGTTACAGTTCTGCTTAAAAAATAAAAAAAGACAAATTAGGCAGAATTTTCAGGTGTAGGATAATTACATTTTACCCCAATTAGAATTCTTCTAAAGGAGTGATGTGAATCACTATGTGGAGTCAATAAACTGAATAAATTGAGCACAGAAAATAAGAATGCCACAACAATATCAAGTTTTAAAAACTACAAATTGATCTATTATCAATAAAACTAATCAACCCGGAGATATAGAGTTCATTAGTGTTTGGAATTCTAATTTTTTGGTCTTTCTTTCCCCAATCTTCTTCTATTGTACACGTGTCAAAGTCAAATCCGGCCCTCTGGGTAATTCTATCCAGATCATTTTATTTTATTTCTAACTTTGGACAAAATATATTTTTTTGGAGAGTAAAATATCAAAAGTTATTTAAAGTTTAAGTTGATTTATTTTGGAATAATATTCCTGCCTTTTTATTATTCATAATAATGTTAAAAAGTTAGTTTTAAAGTTTTAAATATTGATATTCTGCAGCTTTTTGGACTATTTACTAATATTTTTGTTTAGACTATTTTGGAGTTTATCTAATATTTCAGCTACATGCTAGCTGTTTTGGCTAACATGTTTTTAAGGCTAATTTGTCATTTAGCTAATATTTTAGCTAGCTATCAGCTTCAGTGATTTTAGCTATTTACTTCAGTTATCAGATTCACCGTTTTTAGCTATTAATTTCACCATCGTTAGCTACCAAATTCAGCTTACAGCATTCACACTAGCATTATCACAGGTAATGCTATATATCTAAAAGGGACAGACAATAAACGTTTTTTTCCTTTCTGTCCCCTTTTCATTTATTTTCTTAATGTTTAGTTTATAACTCAAGGTTATATTGCCTTTATTGGATAAAAATTAAATTGTATTTATTTTAAACAGTAAATATGTCTTCACCTGTTTGTCAGAGTAAAAAAACTAATACAAATATTTTACGAAGCCTTTTTTTATGAATCCACTGAATTCCTATGATGATTAAAAAAAATATAAAAACTTTTTTTTTTTTTTCCAAATGAATATGTTTTATCAAACACAATGCATTTTGAGCATCAACGTTTTTTACGGAGACCTCTAGAAAATTTCCAGGATTTTGAATTTTAGAATTTTTATGGTGTATTCAGACTGGAACAGTCTGTCGATCCAAACCAAGTCCTCTTCATTCAGTTTGGACCGAGTCCTGACCCTTACGTTTGGTCTGTATTCAGACTGAACTCGACCAGAGAGTTCTGGTTCAAACCAAATCATGTGACTAAAGATCTCTTCAGTCATTGGCTAGAAATGATGAGGGCGGGGCAAAGCAACAAGAGAAAGAAGAACGGAAGTTTAAAGCTAAAATAAAAGGTCGAGTCGAAGAGTTCATTCAAATCACTAAAGTCTTCCTGATTGGCTCAAAATAATCTGAATTTAAGCTTTAATTTTTCCCGAATAAAGTCACATTTATGTGAATTCCTCCAGTCTGTTACACTTTTTCAAGTTCACCTTTGAGGGGTTTTTTGCGGAAACCAAACAGAAGAGACTTGAGAACAAAGAGGAGACAAATCCTCTGTTATTCTCCGATGTGGATCTGGGATTGAGCGGCTTGTTCAGCCCCTCCACGCTGATGTGCGGTGAAGTGGGACATCATCTCTCTGAGTCTATAATTGGGAACTCCCAGGTTCTCCACGTCTTACCTGAGAGAACTCGACATGTTCGGAGAGAAAAACCAGAACGTTTAGAGACAAACTGAGAGAATTAGTGCAGTTTAAAGGTTATTTTCCTTATTTAAAATCATTTGTAATCTGTCTCCTCCAAATCCTCTCGTTTACAGTTCAGATTACTCACTTTTTTTGTTATTTACCCCCCTTAACAAATAATAATAATTAACTTAAAATGCATGTTTATCAATGCTAAATACTCGCTTCTTTTTACTCTTTTTTTGTCATTTTTTAGTTCATATTTTGCTTTTTATCTTAAATAAAAGCTTTCTATATTTAAAGTTTGTTTTTTAAATTTCAAATAGGATAAAACTGAACGTTGTCACTGCACATTTTTTATTTAAATACATTTTTTATGACAATTACTTATTTTTTTTAGTTGATGGACACTGAAAAATGTTGAAAAGCTGAGCTGTTTACGTCTATAATTGTTGAGACTTTTTTCCAAAGGTAACAAGAAGGTAACATTTTGTCTTTTTGTCAATTTTCAGACTGGCAGTCAATGTCATTATTTAAACAAAAAATTATATTTTTTTTCTAAGAATAAGTTCTAGTTTGAAGCTTTATGAGGATTTATTAAGATGGGACAACTTGTAATCAGATTGTAATTACAATTTTCTTAGAACTATTAAAAAAACTCTTATTTTGGGAGTGTTTAGAATTCAATTCTATGTATTTCTATCAAGTATTTAGCTTTTTAAGCTTAGTTTACCCCTTTTTTTAAACCTCGTGTAGTATTAGTTGTTTCTAGATTTTGATATCCTAGTACAGAGGTCGGCAGCCTTTTACTTTAGCCTTTAAGAAATTTGGATTTGCATTTATGACCTTCTTTTATTAAATAATAAATATAAATTATGTTTTTTTGGCATGAACAAAAGCAAAAATATAAAATGAACTTAGCATCTCTCAAAATGTGATTTTTTTTTTTTTTTATTATTATTATTTAACAGCTCTGGACAGCTAGTTACCAATCTTGTGCAGCACAAGATAATATGTGTTTGAACTCATAAAATTTCAAATTCTTTACCAAAGTTTTGCTTTGCATATAAAATCTGTTCATTCTTGAGGTAGAGTTGATCAAACAAGACGTCTTCAAGTCAACAGGATGTAAAAATCTGCATAGTTTATCATCTATGTGAACCTAGATGATGAAATAATGCTGTAAATATTTATTTCATTTTGGCTCTTTCGAGACTCTATACACCTCAGCCATCAGTTTATAAATGCAACTAATCTAAATTAAATAAAAGCTAATTAACTTATCCCTACTTTAAAAATTTGCAATATTATATATTTTTACATTTATTTATTTATTCCCCTCTTCGTCCTCAGCAGTCTTACACTGCTGGTTTTTGTTATTTTAGTTTAGGGTTGGATCAGTTTACTGCATTCTAGTATTTTTTTCTTTAAAATTACCTTTTTTTTTGGCAGTTTGCACTTATCCAGATAGCTTTAGTACTTACTTTATTTTAGTACTCAACTTTATTGTTGCATAAAATATCCATAAATGTTATTAACAATTATTTACAGTTTGCAATGGAGTGGTCATTTAAAATTAAGCAGATAAAGTGTATTGTTTGTGTTATTATTTTGTGTGTTTGTATGAGGGTGCAGCCTATTGTTGGTGTTTTTGTCTATTATATATGCGTGTTTGTGTTCAGTCTATGTGTATTGTGTTAAATTTAGTTAATGTCACCAAACATTACTCTTATTTGGGTCGTTAACAGACCTTTGGTTTTTTAACGAGTTTGGTAAAATATAGTGGGGCCAGTACGCAACCTTGTGGGACGCCAGGATTAATTAGTTTAAACTACAAAATCCAGTTTTACAGTTTAAAATGTTCTTTTTTTAACACTTTGACACCTGAAGCGCCGCCGGTGACGCTTAAAGGCAAAATATTTAACATAATGTAACTTTTTATCCGTTAACACGATAATTCCAGTAGATTTTTCGCTTTATAATCTACTGGAATTATCGTGTTAGTTAAAAGGTTACAGTAAATCAGAGAATATAATCTTTGGAGCTCTGGTGTTAAGTAAGCAAAAATATATTGAGAGGCTGAACTTTAGCGGTTAAAGAGTTTCAAGATACATTTGCATGAAAGTCTGCCCCTTTTGCACCATTGATCCATTCGCGCTCGCTGAGGTTTCATGAGCTGGCCCTTTGGGGGGCTCCCAGGGGAAGGTGAGAGGAGGTCGATTTCTCCATAATCAAGGCGTCTTTGTCCCGGTCCCGAGCGGGCGGAGGGCCCAGGTGGGAGTCCCAGACACACGCCAATATTTGGGTGGAGAGGCGAGCGCGGCGTCCTTATTCTTTCCACTTCATTGCTTCCTTTGTGGGGGCTTCAGGAGACGCCGCACATGCACGTCTGCTTCACACACAAACGCGTGTGCATCCATGAGCAACACACATTTCAGAGACGCACAAACATTCACTTATTTGCTGCTTTTTAATTGTGCGAGTTGTGTTGAAGATGCTTCTGGTTTTGCATAATAAAAGGAAGTTTTGAAAGACGAAGCTCATCCTGATGTCCGCTGCCAGGTCTGCTATTCAGAGAGGGTGTTTCATCTTTTTCTGCTTGTCTGCGCTGCATTTAAACCCCATGAATTAACCTTTTGATGAATCCCTGCACTCAAACTGGCACAAACATGCTTGACTGGACAGAGCCTGCGGCTGGCATGGCGACCGGCCTGCAGAGGGAGGTTTTAGAGCCGCCTTTTGTTGACGTCCAATTAAGGAACGCTTTGAGCTTTTCCGCTGTCTTTGAAGAGACTCGCCAACGCTTTTCCAATATGCCACTTTTTTCATGGAGCCAAAAATCTCCATGTCCGTTTTACGTAACCGCACTAATCACAGTCGCTGTGTCCGTATTCCCTCCCTAACTCAGGGGTGTCAAACTCAATCGCACAGGGGGCCAAAATCCAAAACACACCTTAGGTTGGGGATATTGAACAACATTTTTAAACTTTAAAACCTTAACATAATTATAAACTAGATAAATAGCATTACCTGTTATAATGCTAGTGGGAATGTTGTAAGCTGAATTTGGCCGCTTAAGATGCTAGTGCTGATAGCTGAAAATGCATAAATTGATAGATAAAAATGCTGAAGCTAATGGCTAAAAACACTGAAAGTGATAGCCAGTTAAAATATTAGCTATTAGGGCTGGGAATCACTGGGTACCTCACGATACGATACGCGATACATGGCTCACGATATCGATAATATCGCGATACTGCGATAATTGGTAAAAATCCTCTCTAATAACTACCATTTATATAGAAGAACATGTTTTTTGGGAAAATATATCCCCATTTATCTTTTTTAGCTTAAACACAATCATAATAAACAACTTTTCTTATTTTGTGCAACATTGTTGAAATCAGTAATACTATGTCTTTGACGAGCATTGACTACAACCAAATTGGAATTATCTGTCAAATTTAATGTTAACAATAGTAAACATGAACAGTAGAGCCACTACTTAGTGCAGGATTATTGTAAGCAACAGAACAAAAATTAAACAAGTCAAGTAGTGACAGCTATCACGTCACACCAAAGGATGATGAATATAATGTTTTACAGCCTCTCTCAAAATTGAGCTAATTTTTCGTTCACTTTTCCCTCACTTGAAAAGGGCTGAACATCCAAAAATGAAGGCTGATTTACTCAGACTGTTACTTGAGATTATTTTTCAATCTTTATTTTCCATTTGGTCAGTCAGCAGTCAATAGGTAAAAACCTTAAAACACACATAATAATGGCAATAAATATAATTTTAAGTGCTTCAATTAATTAGCAACCTCCCTAATTTTACAGTGAATTCATGTACTTTATTTTAATTACATTTAAATTTAAGTTCAAACATCAAATCCTGCTTTATTTATTTAAGAATGACTTTAAATTAACATTAGCAACAAGTAATTACATTGTTTGAAAACGTCACATTATAAATTTTTAAAAGTTACACCGTACAGCAGCAGGTTAAACATTGAAGTGCATGAAAGCGAAAATTCCGACGGTCCTTGAACAGACAACTGCGTAGCACGCGCCCAGTTCCCACAGCAAACAGGAAGTAAGTGATCGCTGACATTCTAGCGCTCAGACAAAGTCACTTCTTACCGGCTGCCTCTTCTACAGATGGAGGATAAATGCTGACAGGTAGGCATGCTTCACACACGCGCTACAGAGCCCGGTGCTTCTCCCGAATGAGCACGTGCATCACTATCAAATGTCCGACGCAGCGCGCCCAGCTGCACAATAGTTCTGCCGCGCGACTCAGACGCTCAGCGCAACAGCTTCTTCAAATGAAAAATATAATATCGATACTTGGTGAGAATCCATCGAGAATCGATCGCAGGACTAAATATCGCGATATATCGCAATATCTGTATTTTGGCTCACTCCTAATCAGAACACAGTGGAGTCACAAATAAACGTGATGTCATATCTGGCGTTTAGCAAAACAAAAGTAATATCTGATACAGTTTACACACAAAATGTATCAGTGAAATAATAATAAGATTGTTAAAACCACACAGTGTTACATGGATTCTCAAACGGAAATAATCATAATTAAAAGAACACTGGAAACACTTTGAAAATAGATCAAAAGCTAAAGTTGATGCTGTTTAAGATCTGAATCATCCATTTTTTTACTTTAACCTTTATACGCAGAAGGACTTTTGAGGACTTCACATAATGAAAACATGCGATAAAGAGACTCCAGCAGACAAAAGTCTGAATCCTTTAACAGCGACACAGACAGAAGCAAAGCCGTTCTCCTTCCAGATCTGAACCGCTCCCTCTCACAAAGTATGCCGAGTATGTCAGCGGCACCTGCATGATTATACGGCTGCCTGTGGCGCTTAAGGTCACAGCTGCTGAGGCAAAAACAGAAGCCAGGTTCATCATCAGGATCCTTTTATTTAAGTCAGAGCAGTACAGAAGTAACAGGCTCCATCAGCTCATGTGGATTCTGATGTCAAAGTGAACAAAAAGCTTCAGGAAAAGGAGCAGAATGCTACAAAAAGGGCTTTTATTTACACCACTGAAGCCGGGTTAAGACAAAACACCAAGTTAAGATCACTGGAAACTCTTTTCAAACAAACTGTGCAAATCAAAGGCATCTAGAAAATAATTACAAAGTCAAAGTACAATCTATACAAACAAGACTTCCACTGAAGTAGTACAAAAAGGAAACAGAAAAAGAAGACAACTTCACTTCTGAAATCCAAAACAACAAAAGTTCCTCGTGTTTTGGCAAAGTTTGTATCCGACACATTTTCAGTTACGTTTCTATACAGAGGCTCCTGTAAAACTCACAAAAATACGACACACCTTAGATAAAAACCCCTGAGACACAAACGGACACGCGTCCTGACGGCCACGTTCGCTCCACCGCGGGTATTTTCAACGCTGTGGAAGAAGGTACAAATTTAGCTCACCAAAATTGAGGAAAACCCGAGTTCTAAAAATACAGACAGGAGGATTGTTTCGAAATCACACACTTCCAAAACGGTCGTCTCTGCTCCGCCACACGCCCGTTTGAAGGCCGGCGCACGGGGACGCCGCCGTTGGTGCTTCAGGAGAGTCGAGGATGGAGGAAGAGGGCCGCCAGCATCAGACGATTAAAACAGACTCATTTAACGGTCGACTAGTCGGTACTTTATATTATATGGAGTCACGTTCAGCACCAAAAAAATGCCTAAAAGTCTTCAAATTTTAAAATCTTATGAAGATTAGCGACAAGCCTTTAAATATATTCATGGGCTGTTTTAATATTTTATAGTATTTTTCCAAATAAAAAATGTGTTTTAGCTAATAGTTTAGCGACATGCTAACATTTTTGGCTAATTTACTTTACTGCGGAATTTTAGGGTTTTTTGAAGTTTAGCTAGTTTTTAAGCAACGCGTTAGCTTTCTGCTAATTTAGCCTCTACTGAGGTTTTTTATGCTAATTTGGAGTTTAGCTAGTATTTTAGCAATATGCTAACGTTTTTGGCTAATTTGGCATCTACTGAGGTTTTTTTATGCTAATTTGGAGTTTAGCTAATACTTTAGCAACAGGCTAACGTTTTTAGCTAGTTTGTTATCTACTGAGGTTTTTACTGGCTAATTCTGAGTTTAGCTTCTATTTTAGCAACAGGCTAACGTTTTTGACTAATTTAGTTTACAGAGGAATTTTAGGCTATTTTAGAGTTTAGCTAGTATTTTAGCAACATGCTAACATTTTTGGCTAATTTGACATCTACTCAGTTTTTTTCTGCTAATTTAGAGTTTAGCTTCTATTTTAGCAACAGGCTAACATTTTAAAATAATTTAGGTTCACCCCCTAACCCCCAACTACTAAAAAACTCACAACTTCTTTCATTTTTCTGAAAACCGGAGATGAAAATCGAATAAAAATGAACATTTTATGGCGTTTATTAATGACTCCACTGTGTTCTGATGGTGAAAATGTGAGTCTTTAATTCAATATTACATTTAAACACATTTTTTTGTTTGAAATTGTTCAACTGCAATGCATTATATTTGCTAATCCATCGATGTATGCTAGTTTTTCTGCAAAAACTTCTGGGAAATTTTGAGTGCACTCTATTAGAAATTAGTAAAACGGGACAGCACTAGAAAACAGTGAACACACTATATAGTAATTAGGGGGAATATGGACACAACCACAGTTTACTGAGATATTTTAGGCTATTTTTAAGTTAAGATAGTATTAGTTATTTTTTTGGGGCTAATTTGGAGTTTAGCTCAAATTTAAGCAACACTAAATATTTTTGCAAATTGGCAGATATTGGTGATTTTTAATCAATTTTACTACAAATTTTTTCAAAATTTAGGCCAACTTTATCACTTTTTCATAGTTGTTTAAAAAAATTTCAATTTTTTTTAGCAAATGTAACATTAAAATAGATTTTGCATTTTCAGTAAATTACTTCAGTAAATGACTTCACCATTTTCATCTTAAAGCTTCAGCATCTTCAGCAACTACTTTCAGCTAAAAGTATTCACACTAGCGTTATTGCAGGTAACTTTTCTACTTTAATCTTGTTTTAATACTAGAAACTAATGAAGGACCGAGACTGCACCATTCATTAAAAGTTTAAAACTATTATTTTCATCGTCTTTATTTTTAGTTAGTTTAAATGACTGTTAAGTTGTGTGCTTTACATCACTCTGCGATGACCCGATTAATCGGAAAAAATAATCGGTGATTAGTCGACTATTAAAATGATCGTTTGTGGCAGCCCTAGAGGAAGAGTAAAATGGCGTTCTTAAATCAACGGCATTTCGATGATTAAAGGCACTTTTTTTAATGGATGTTTTTCCAAAAACTTGGTAAAGTTTCGACCTCTCAGACATGAAAGCACCATTGAAACCCTGATGATGGAGTCCAGGTGAGAAGGAAGTGTGTGGTGATGGTTCTGCTGTAGCTTATTTGCCCCAGTAGGTGGACTGGGGGGGATGGGGGGGGGCATGTTCTTAAAGGAGATGGCTTTGAGGGCTCTGCCGTTAGCATGGCAACCGGTCCTGCTCCGGCTGCATGGGAAAGTTACACAAACGTCTGAGTAAACGGGTCCGGTTGTGGGTCCATGGGTTGGATCCAGCTGTGATGAGATTTGCAAACTCCTTCATCTTCATCGTTCTCCTCTTCCTCTTGGAGCTGGTGAAGAGACGCCAGACGCCACGGCTCATCTGGGGAGAGACAGGGAGATGTGAATGTTTGCTGTGGATGTTCTGAGGGAACACGGAGGAACGCCGAGACCTCATCACCGCACCATTCCATCAGGCTGGCCCACATGGCATTAATAATGTGCCAGGACAGGCGCTGTTTAACCAAAGCAGCCCCGGCATGTGGGATTAGGCTGCTCGAGGCTCTTTTTGTTGCTAGGTGATAAACGTCTGAGGGAGGCGATGGGGGGAAGACGCATTTAAAACCGTCTCCTTTATTTAGATATACTCCAAATCGGAAAATGACTCAAGTTTGAAGTGATGCAGAGGAACTCCTCCACCATCCACATTGTTCACTTCTGATTTCCAGTTTTCTCTTAAAGCTTCGGCTTCCCAGACGTGGAGGAAGAGCGCTGACATTCCAGCTCCACTGGGGGCTTTGTTTGGATAACCTAATGAGCTTTCTCTGCTGTGACTGACAGAAGCCGGGCTGATCCGTCTGCAGCACCGACACAAACGCAGCATTGTGCTGCAGCACAAAGATGGAGAACCTACAATCAGGTCTGGGATTAAAAAGCTGAAAAACACCTGCTGAGCTTGTAGACTGGAGTCTAACAAACCAACAAAAGCATAAACGAAAAAAAACACATTTGCAGAATTTGTCAACAACAGTTTACTGGGGACCGGATCCGGCCCTCCAGATCATTTTATGTTATTGTTATTAATGGTCCAAAGTTATCTAGTGCTTATTTTGGCATAATTTTGACAAAATATATTTTTATGGAGAGTAAAATATTGAAAGTTATTTAAGGTTTAAGTTAATTTATTCTGGAATAATATTCCTGCCTTTTTATTATTCATAATTATGTTAAAAATTTACAGTTTTAAAGTTTAAAAATTGGCATTCCGCTAGCTTTTTGGACTATTTTGGCATTTATCAAGATTTTTTAAGGTTACTTTGGAGTTTAGCTAAAATTTCAGCTACATGTAAGCTGCTTCGGCTAACCTAGATTTTTTCAGTTTTTTAGGCAAATTTGGAATTTAGCATTTTAGCTGGCTACCAGCCTCAGCATTTTCAGCCATCAACGTCAGCATTTTCAGTTATAAACGTCAGCATTTTCAGCTATCAACTTCAGCGTTTTCAGCTATCAACTTCAGCATTTTCAGCTACCAGCTTCAACATTTCCGTTATAAACGTCAGCATTTTCAGCTATCAACTTTTGCATTTTCAGCCATCAACGTTAGCATTTTCAGTTATAAACGTCAGCATTTTCAGCTATCATTTTTAGCATTTTCAGCTAACAACTTTAGCATTTTCAGCTATCAACTTCAGCACTTTCAGCTATCAACTTTAGCATTTTCAGCTACCAGCTTCAACATTTCCGTTATAAACGTCAGCATTTTCAGCTATCAACTTTAGTATTTTCACTTTTCTCTGTTGCCAGATTATCCTTCAGTCTGGTCGAAATAATATGATCAGTTTAAAGACAAAAATGAAAATGGAATCCTTGGCCATCAAAAATTCCAGTGTC
>NC_050515.1:7439383-7515318 GCF_002922805.2 Oryzias melastigma
ACAAAAAATCTACTCTCACCCCTGCACAATAGACGTAGAAAAGGTGAAGCTGCAGATCAAAGTTTCTTCTGTCCTTAAGTGCAGCCTGTTCTTTCTAAACTACTGCTTGCACTTTAACAGGACATTAACCTTTAAGAAGATTTGCAGCTTTATTTTTAACTCCACGTCGTAGTGAGAGTGGCCTTTTCCCAGCGCTCATGTTGTCGCAGCGAGACTTGAACTTTGTGCAGCAGCTCGCTAAAGGTACAACACAACACAAAGGTCTTCCATGCGGACCGACTCGGATGTTTGATGGATTTACCGACAGATCCGAACGTTTTACAGGTCAACCTCACCCAGCAGGAACGAAGGACACGCCGTTTCGCCTCCACGGCGAGCCAGCGTCGCCTACATGAACACACCGAGGAGTGACGAATCAGAGCTCACCTTTCACCCACTTTAACATACAATCATTTCTGCTGACACCTGCATTCTCACTGTGGGGAATGTGTAGGTACTGCAGGATTTGTGGTTCATCTGCATCTATTATGACAAAAACAACAGAATTCTGACTCTGAGATCTAAAATAAGAAATCCTGTGAATGGAAACTCTTTCAGCTTCATCATTGAAAAGGACTCATTTGAAGTTAATTCAGTGGTTATTTTTGCAATATGGACGCAGTCATGTTGGAACCAGACGTCGACTGTAAGCAGTGATTGGATGGATCGTATCATAGCAACCACTCTCACCAATCAGGAGTGAGCTTGTTGGGAGTCCACACTCCTTTCAGTTGAAAGTGGGCAAGACAAAATCTGTCAAATGTTCTGAACGTTCAGCAAGAGACCAACTATTTATTCAGGCATCTGATTGGTCGTTCTGAAGGGTTATTCTGACACATACCTGAGTAATAGCCGTTTATTTCTCCGTAGAAGTCTATGGCTTCTTTGGAATGTGGGGGGAGGGTTCCCTTAGTCCAGTTCTCTTATACAGTCAATGTCTTTCAAACAGTATTATTTTTGTTGTTGATATTATTATTACTCTCCACTATGTGTCTTATTGCACGTACTTTACTATTAACATGCTTGAAACTAATTTTAATAAAACTAATTTTCATAGAATTACAGAGGATTTCAGTGAGTTTTAGCTGCTATTACACATCTAAAAGGAGAAAATACTGTAAAAAAACGTCTATAGAATCATCTATAAAACATCTATAAAATCATTTCGGAGTATTTCTCCATTCAAATTGCGTTGAATCGGGAGCAGATGAAAACCGGCGGTTCGAAAAAGCTTGGGTTTGTGATGCAACGCCTGCCATGGGCGGGGCAACGTCTCCCTTCTCTGCTATAGTTCTGATGCATCCACTTGCAGACGAATAGATCCATTAGCGTCTTTATTTTCCTCGTCTGAGCTTGTAGGGCTGGGAACCTTCCATATTGCTCGGCGGTTTTTGCTATGCTAATGTTAGCTTGGGCTTGTGAGGTGCTATTAGCTAGCGGGAGAAAGTGTTAAGAGTGCAATCTCGTCTAAAACTCAAAGGTAAATTTCTATTGAGCTCCTGCCACTCTGCAGAAACTGTAATAATACAAACTATATAATCATATTTAAAAGACCATTGAGAACGATTTTATCATAAAGAAACATGGCTGGATTGGGACTTTAATTGGGATTAATCACCAGGTGACAGTCGGTCCATCACACCCCAGCTGGTTTTCTGGGTATGACAACCCGTCTCTTTTTTAAGGATGCAATCAAATTAGTTTAGGTGATTAATCAACCATTTTCAGCATCGTTTTCTGTCTCCTCCTTTTTGTTCCACGCGGCCTAAAGAAAAAAGGCCAATAAAAACTCCATTAGGTTTATGCAAATGTCAGCGGGCTGTAATGTGGCGAACTGATTACTCAGGGGAGCGGAAACAAAGCGTGTGTGGAGCTGTATCGGCGCCGCTCGGTGTGTTTGTGAGTGCACGTGAGTGCACGTGAGGCTGTTCTGTACACAGACGCTGCAATAAAAGCCTCATTCAGTTTGGCTCTCACTGCCAGCCATTAATAAAACATTAGTCAGGAGTTACTGGGGCCTCCGAACGCCTCCTCCAGGATCCCGTCCCGACCTTTTTGTTTTACAGCAGCTGTTTGGGGACACAGCAGAAGACTTTCTCTGTGGCCCCCCAGACCTCTCCAGGTGTGCCCTGTCACACAGAGCCACGCCCACTTCTCAAAGACTACCGTTGGGGCCACACAGACGAGAGGTTGCTTTGTTGTTGTTGCTTTAAAGAAGGGAGGGAGGAGGATCAGCTTTGCTATTAATGCAACTGAAATAGTCTGTCGTCTTTTCCCCAAAGGTGCCTCCATATTATTTTGATAAGGGTGCCAGATGGGTCCAAAAAGGGCGGAAACACTGAATGGTCCTTCTGTGCGACATTGAACCAAATCTAACATTTAAACTGAAATATGAAAAATACAAACATCAGAAAAAAATGAAGATGTTTTAGTTGAGCCATTTTAGAAGTTTTAAAGTAAAAGTACAAAATCTAAACAACTGAATAATAAATAAAGGTTATTTAAACTAAAGTATCATAGAACAGAAAATAAAGTTCCAGTAAAAAATGTAACTTCTATGCTCTTCGTCTAAAATATCTATATTATATTAAGATGCACTTTCTGGGTTTTTTTTTTTTTTATTAAAAAAAATTTTCAAAAATGGAAAATTGTAGCAACAAATAGAACAACAAAGAAGGAAATGATCAGACTTTACAGAACATAAAAGAATTAATGATTCAACGATAAAAGATGTCACAATATTTCTTCTTTCTTTAGTTTGAGATGCGTTTGATGTTATCTGGATTTTATTTTGAAGTATCTTCATTTTTTAATTATAGTTCAAGGACCGATCAGCTTTTGATCGATTTTGAGTTTTTTTGTGAAAAATAAAAATAGTAGTTTCTAGAACTTGTTGTGGGCGGGATTTTTGGTACGGATTAACCCCGCCCCCCCTTCCCGTTTAGGGCTGGGTTAATAAAATTCATTAATTGATCTGAACTTAATAGATAAATAATCGATTCGTAAAAGTAGAGATTGATGTAACACATAAAGCTAAAGCTTGATGTTAACATATAATGGAATTTCCCATAGGACGGCTAATGCTAACACTCGGCTAGCGTAAACATACATTGTCGACTAAATGAACATCTTTATAAACTCGCAGGCTTGAATTTTACAAACTCTTTTAAGGAAATATTTTTTAAAAGCATTTGTGTTCTAAAACACTGTTTATGTTCATACTTTCTTCTTCTCCTGGAATAAGGTGTAATGCTGTAGCACGATCGCCACCTAGTGGCCAAACTGAAACGCCCTCCAGGAGAAGCAGAACAATTGAAGCTTCTCCATTTGAGAAACCACACAACACTGTATGATATAAACTATCTCATTATTTCACTAATAAATATTACAGTAATGAACTGGATCAGATTAATATGAAAATCTTCAAAACATATATAGATTATTAATTTATTTCTAAACAAATGTGTCTAAATTCAAAATTGAATTTAGTGGATCGAAAGAAAAAACTGAATCAAATTGAATCTGGAAATGATTGGCCCTATTCCTGTTGTTGAGGCCTAGTGGACCTCATTGTATTTTCTACATAGCAAATCTTTAACACTGTCAAGATTTGAGTAAAGAAATACTCAGAAATGCCATTTTGAGCTTAATTTTCTTTATAAATCATCAGAAAAACTCTACTAGAGCAAGTTGGAAACACCAAAAACACAATTTCCATCATAAATACACCTGTCAGAGTGATCTGTCACAGTGAGCTCTGATCAGCCTTTGAGCAACCGAACAGGCAATCAAAAATATTTCATATTTTTCCAGCATTCATATCCTTTTTTTTTAAACCGTCTCAAGTAAAAACTATTTTGTGTGTTTGTACTGAGGCGTCTGGCTTCTCACAGCATTCCATTGTCCTGATATGAATTCTTAAAGGAGAAAAATGTGCGGTAACTCCAGGAGGACGCAGTTCTGTTTTCACGAGGTGGAGAGGCAGCTAAAGTAAAAGATGACATTCTTGGCTTTGTAACGAGCATGTCGCTGTAAATGCCTCCTTTAATGTCGGGGTCTTAAAGAGGACAGAGTATGTGAGAAAATGTTGAAGGATCTCCGGTTACACAGCGTCTGCCTGTCATCTGGTGACCAATGCAGTCCGACTGTCGGCCCTCAAGGTTATAGCAGAGAAATGAATCTAATGTTGCAGAGACGGGTTAACCTCAGCAGATAACTGTTCTGGCCCTTCAAGCAGGCGGTTGAACGTGTTGGAAATGAACGGGGTCACAAAAATACAGGAGGTGATGACAAAGAACAGGAGCGCCTGGTATTCATGAACCACGAGGCAACAACAACAAATGTTTACTAATGAGAACGGAGGAGACACCTTCACTCCTCCCAAATTAGCGAGAGAATCTGGGTACAGAGAAAAAATATGGTGGCCAAAAATGAATAGCCGGAAGTCCCTCCCCCTGCCGGAGTCGGGTGCAAAAAAATATCGTTTTAAACTTTTTCACGTTTCTCGTCTTTTATCGACCCTTTTTGCAGTTTTTTTTCTCAGTGACACTCTTTGTCACGGAGATCAAAAACTGCCATTCACAGCTCCGACCAGCTGATTTACAGAAAAACAAAAATGGCATTTCATGGCTTGATCAGCAGATTCACGGACGAAAAAAATGACTCCAATCAGCTGATTCACTAAAAAAAAAAAAAAAAAAAAAAAAAATTTGCGGCTCGGATCAGCTGATTCACAGAGAAAAAACAGTTACTGTTTATTCACATTCAAAAGAGTAAAAGTTAATAGTTCTGAAAAAGTTTTAAAGTATAATTTTGAAAGAGTTTCCTTAAGTTTATGAAATTTCATCTCTTACTCAACCGGCTAAAGTTACGATTTCCGCTTCCGGCTACAGACCGACCAGAAGCGTCTCTAAATCAGAGCGACACTGACCAGCTCTGGAAAGATTAGGTAATGCTGACCGTGCGTGTGTGTGTGTGTTTGTGCGTAAGCACAGAGTGGAAAACAAGTGGTTTTACAACAAACAGAAAAACAGCAACGGTTCTCGTGAAAATCCTTAAAACAGCTGACTGTTTTTTATTTGGTAGGAAAACACCAGGGAGGAAATGAACACACACTCACACACACACACACACACACACTCGTGCATTTCTCTCTAACCCCAGCTGAAAGCTGACAGCCTTGGGAGCGATGTATTTTTAGGCAGACGTTAGTCTTGACTGCCAAACGGTGTAAAATATAGCTCCACTTCTGCTGGTCTTACTTGCATTCCAGTTTTATCGCTTCTGTTGTTTGTCTTTAAATTTAAACTGGAACTAGATTAATTTTTAATGATTTGATTCATATCGTAAATTGTGGCTGCCGATACGATTTATAATTGATTCACTTCCGTTTACTGACAGAAGTTCTGAAAAAACAAATTTTTAACACCGGAGCTTTAGCTCCATTGTTTACATTCTTTTGATTCCAGTAATTCTTCAACAGTTTATGCAATTAACGTAATTCCAGCTGATTCTGAAACAGAGCAGTAACTTCTCACAACGGCTTTCCACTACATTGCAATGCAATAGAACGTAAAGTGTTGCAGAACTTTGAGGAACAAAACGGTGGAGAACATTTTCAGGATTTGTGGTTAAATGACCCAAAACAAGTGTTACTGTTGAAGTTAACCAGAAAGTTGACGAGAAAAGAACTTGTTGAAAGTGACGAACATTTTCTCTTTCTGTCTGTTTCTTTGTGTTTTTCATCATCTTTGTTGATTCTGATCTCCTGTTCTAAATAAAAGTATAAATGATGGTGATTTAATATGTATCATTTCAATTTAATTTAATACATCCAGTACAAATACATAGGAACTATACAAACGTATATGAAAAAGTAAGAATCTGTGAATCGAATCCTCAAGTAACGATGTATGATTGGGGTTTAGAAGAGTTCCTGTAGCACAGAAGTATACATCTGCCTTGATTAGTCGACTAATAGACTATTCAAATAGTTAACAACTAATTTAATAGTCGATTAGTCGTTAATTTATGTTAAATGGAGTCAGAGTGTAGAAATTTTGAAAGTTATAATGATATTCTACTAGCTTTTTGGACTAGTTTGGCATTTATTAAGGTTTTTTAGACTATTTTGGAGCTTAGCTAATATTTCAGCTACATGCTAGCTATTTTGGCGAATTTAGGATTCTTTTGTTTTTTAGGCTGTTTTGGAGTTTAGCTACTATTTACACGCTAGCGATTTTGGCTAATTTATGTTTATTTTTTTTCGTTTTTCAAGGTATTTTGAAATTTAGCTATTTTTTCAGCTACTTGCTAGCTGTTTTGGCTAACCTACATTATTTCAGGTTTTTAGGCTAATTTGGCATTTAACCATTATTTAAGCTAGCTATCAGCTTCAGCATTTTCAGCTATCAGCTTAAGCAGTTTCAGCTATCAACTTTAGCGTTTTTAGCTATCAATTTCAGCATCTTCCAAATTCATCTTACAGCATTCACATTAGCATCACATTAGCATTATCGCAGGTATCTAGTTTTTAGTTAGTTTAAAGCTAATGATGTGTGTTTACATCCAGTTAAGCACTTTGAGCTTCCTTTGAATGAAAGGCGCTATATAAATTAATAAAGTTTGAAGTTTGCCCATGACCCCATTAGTCGACTAATCGGAAAAAATAATCGGTAATTAGTCGACTATTAAAATAATCGTTTGTGGCAGCACTAGTCTGTATGGTGTGTGCGCCGCTCTGTGGTTCTAACACTTTAGTCCTCATTTCTCCCTCTGATGAGAAAGAGATGGCCAGTGTCAGGGTAGGAAGCCGGCCTAACGAGGTGGAAACATGAGATTCCTGCCCCCACTCTCTGCCGTAATTAAACACGAGAGCAGTCAACGGCGGGCTGGTGACTACTGTAACTGTGAGAATTCATAAAAGGGCTTGATCTCTCAGAGTCAGCCCGTCTGTCTCCATCCCGACACTAAAATCCACGGGTACGGCAGCCCATACCAGCAGCCTTATAATGCTAAGCCCCCAGCTCCATCATCTCCAGCTGTGTACTGTAGACACAAGCCACCCATAAGCCTTCTTCTTCTTCTCCTCAGCAGCTTCCTCAAAAATTCTCTGCCAAAAAGAAGCTTTTTCTGAATCTTGTCAATCAGAAAATCGTAAGGAAAACCAACAAAAATCCACACATGCTGCTGTATCCTTCATCAGAACATTAAAAACAGTTTATCCAACTCTAAATCATTTTTCATCAACTGCACCTGTTTTCTGAAAGCTTTGCCTCGTGTCATGAAACCTAAAACTGCCGCCACAGGGCACAAGTGGAAAAAACAAACCTACAAAGCTCTGAGAATTCACAGCGTTTCCTTGATTCATTTCAACCGCCAGCCTCCTGTTTCCTAACGCTCAGTCGGAGAAACACCTCAGGGAGAAACTCTGATCCAACATGAAAGTGTGAAAACTGCCACCTGCCTCCTCCTTGGGAGGACTGGGCCAAGCAAATTTTTTAAAGAGGTTCGATCTGAGACGTCCCAGGAAATCACATTCACACAGTCTTGAGATGGGACCCTCCCAACTCCATTGTTCCCTTCTAGAATTCCTGATACCATTTCTTAACTGCTCCTGTTTCTTGGAACGGAACTGGCTGCTCTGTCAACACGATACAGTGGAAGGCATTCTTGATCCGGCAGATAACAGGATACTGTGCAATTACAAGAACTGGGTTTTTAGAAAAGGAAACTATCAGAAAATGAACTTTGGGATATGAATTTGACAGATAAACCAGTATTTAATTCAAATGTGTTAAAAATTTAAAAACAAATCAATTGTTAACCTTATAAATCAGTAGTGTCAAACTGAGTGGCACAAGGTGGCAAAATCCAAAACACACATTAGGTCGCGGGATAAACATTTACTGAACACTCTAAAACTAAAGTATTAAAAATTTAACTTTTTAACTAAATATGAACTAGATATATAGCATTACCTGTGATAATGCTAGTGTGAATGCTGTAAGCTGAATTTGGCTGTTGAAGACGCTAGTGCTGATAGCTGAAGATGCTGAAATTTATAGCTGAAAACACTAAATCTGATAGCTGAAAACGCTTAAGTTAATAGCTGAAAACACTGAAACTAATAGCTGAAAACGCTGAAACTAATAGCTGAAAACGCTAAATCTGATAGCTGAAATCGCTGAAGCTGATAGCTGAAAACACTGAAACTAATAGCTGAAAACGCTGAAGGTGATAGCTGGCTAAAATATTAGCTAAATACCAAATTAGCCTAAAAAATTCAGCTGAAAAAAACTTAGGTTAGCCAAAATAGCCAACAGGTAGCTGAAAAAAATGGATAAACTTCAAATTAGCCAAAACAATTTTAGTAAATGCCAAAATGCTCCAAAAAGCTAGCAGAACGCCAAATTTTAAAAGTTTAAAATTGTAACTTACCGTATTATAATTATAAATAATAAAAATGCAGTGATATTATTCCAGAATAAATCAATTTAAACCTTGAACAAATTTCAACATTTTACTCTCCATAAAAATATATTTTGTGAAAATTATACAAATGAACGCAAGGTCACATCGGGCCATTAATAACAATAAAATAAAATGATCTGGAGGGCCGGATATAATTATACGGAGGGCCGGATCTGGCCCCCAGGCCTCGACTTTAACATGTGTTGTCGATTATATTAACCAATTCAACTGTGAACATTAAAAAAAAAGGCCAACTAAAGAATGCCCATTTTAAATTCCAAAAAATGGGAAAAAAATTTATATGATTTATGTTTCATATAAAGGCCGGCTATTCCAGCTGTGCCCTCTTGACTCTACAAGCTCAGACCTGATCCCCCGTCTCTCCAGCTCAATCCTGTCGCTCCCAGAGGCCGTGTGTAGACGTTGCTTTGTAATTATCAGCATTGCTGACATTCTTTCTGATCTCCAAACCAGGATTCCATGATGTTTGTTTAGCACCAGCAGCCAGATACTGTGTTGCCACTAGCAACTATTTCCCAGTGATAGGCCTTAGACTGGTTGTCCCAGACTTAAGTGGCCGTGGCAGATTAACAGTACAGTACAGGCACTTTTATATACTTTTTTTGTGTGTACAATTACTCACCAAAATTGTTGGCGTGAGTCTCTCTATGCTGGGAGGTACTTCCAGGTGCTGACGAAGGCAGTCGGAATGAGCGAGTACGGCACACTGGTCACACTGTCCCAGGAGTCTGAAGATGGATCGTAGCAGTCTAAAGTCTTACACCTCTGAGCCCCAAAGTAGCCACCGACCACATAAAGTCTGTTTCCTGAGGCCACGGCGTGACAGCTGATCCTTCTGGCGGTCACATCGCCGAACTTTGACCACTGGTACGTCTCACTGTTGAACCGGTACGCAGAACTGGCCGAGAACTCCGTATCCCCCCCAATCACAACCACGTGATTGCCGACCACGGCCGCCGCTGTGTACCGCCACAGCTGTGGGCAACTTGCAGGTACCGACCACCGATTCTGGCAGGGGTCGAAGCACTGCACCTTGGGATATTTGTCTCTGTTGACACTGGTGCCCCCAAAAGCGAACAGTTTGTTTTTGGCACCAACGACGGCAGCATTGCTCACACCTTCTCTGAGGGGCGCCACCAGGGTCCACTTATTAGTCTGAGGGTCGTACTGTTCCACCTGTTTGAGGGAGACGGATGGGGAAGCTGGGAAGGATCCAGCAAGAGATGTGTGTCCTCCTACCACATACAGCATGTGGTCAAGTTCTGCAGAACCGTGTCCAAACCTGGCTACCAACATTGGCGCCGCTTTGGACCACTCGTCGTGTAAGGTGTCATAGACCCAGACATCTTTGGATGCTCCATTCTCAGAGCCACGGCCTCCAGTGACATAGACCTAAAGCACAAAGAGAGAAACTGAATTTTCTGGAACATTTTTTTGAAGAAAACAGTCGAAGGAGTTCTTGTCTCGTACATACCTTGCAGCCGATAGCACAGGCACTGCACTCTTTCCTGGGGCTGGGGATGTCTGTTTTGGGAGTGATCTCCTTGGTCTTGTTATCGATCATGTAGACTTTATCGCACATGAACGTTTGTCCGCCCAGCAGCAGAAGTGCCTGGCTGACTTTTCTGGGCCGCGCACAGAACCCGGTTACGATGCCATCATTCTGGAGGATCCTCATCTTGCACCGCACGGCGTCTTCAACGATCTCACGGCCCACTTTGTGGCACATCACAAGCTCTTCTGAGGCCACGTTGTTCAGCAAGTAGGACTCGGGCAGCAGTGCCAGTCGGACACAGCGCAGCAGCTCGGGCAGCTCGCCATGCCTCTGCTCCATGTCTGCCTTGACCCAGTCTATGACAGCCTCATACACCAGACTCTCATCCTCCACCTCCAGTTCCTCACTCAGAATCAACTCTTTGACTTTGTCTCCAGGCAGACTGAGGAAGTCTTCCGTCCTGAAGAGAGTGGCAAAGTTGGCCAGGCACATCCTCCACGACAGCTCGTACAGTCTTTGGCACTGATGGGCGTCGGACAGCAGCATCATCCCCAGACAGTTAGACGGGTGCAGGTTCTTTTCCAGGAACTCTGCTGCTGCATCCCTGATGTCGTGGAACTGAAGCATGTCTCCAGCCTCAAGCAGCGACTCTGCATTTTCTTCGTTGATGATGACTCTAGCCGAGTAGGCGTAGTCGAGCAGCAGCTCCAGCACTTCTGGGTGGAGCGAGTCGTGGAAGTTGACGTCATCGGCACGGCTTTCCCTGAGCCCTCCGCTGAACATGGCTTCAAAGTAGCGGCTGCAGGAGGCCAGCACAGCCCGGTGGCAGGGGAAGGAGCGGTTGCCAGCCTTCAGCACGACATCAGTGAAGACTTTGCGTTTGCGCAACAGGTTGAGTTGAGTCAACAAGCTGTCGGCATGGGACGTCTTGTGGAAGAGTTGGATATTCATGGAGCCGGAACTGGAGCGAGACTTCCTGTTTTCGTGGTTGCTGACAGACATCTTTGACCTGGTAGCAGAAAGTGACAGAAGAGACGGTCCTTAACTTCAAGTTGTCCAAAAAGAAGGAGTAAAACAACTACTTTATTAATTCATTTATATTCCTTTGATCCTACCAGATCAATGTCTGTGGCAAGTTGTTAATCGAATAGAGCTGCCCAATTCTGGTTCTCGAGATCTACAACCCTACATGTTTTCCAGCTCTTCCTGCTGTTAATAACCTGGATCAGGTATTTAGATATTCAGAATAAAGAGACGACCAAGTCAGATAATCAGCAGAAAGCAGCAAAAAGAGAACTGGAAACGAGGAGGGTGGTAGATATTAGGGCTGGGTTTATTTAATCGATATAAGCTAAACAGTTCAATAATCAATTCATAAAAATATAGATTGATTTTAGCACATTAAGTTAAAGCCCGCTAGCTTGATAGCTGAAGATACTGAAATTGACAGCTAAAAATGCTGAAGCTGATAGATGAAATCGCTGAAGCTGATAGCCAGCTAAAATATTAGTTAAATGCTCAATTAGCCTAAAAAATTTAAAAAAAAAGCCCAAGACAAAAGCCAAACTAGCTAGCATGCAGCTGGAATATTAACGGAACTCTTAATTAGCCTAAAAAAATCCTAAAGTAATTAAAATAACTAGCATGCAGCTGAAATATTAGCTAAATTCAAAATTAGCCTAAAAAATCCTAAATTGCCAAATTAGCTAGCATGCAGCTGAAATGTAGGCTAAACTCAAAATTAGCCTAAAAAACTGAAAGAAATCCTAAATTAACCAAAATAACTAGCATGCAGCTGAAATATTAGCTAAACTCAAAATTAGCCTGAAAAACGGAAAAATCCAAAATTAGCCAAAATAGCTAGCATGCAGCTGAAATGTAAGCTAAACTCAAAATTAGCCCAAAAAAGTGAAAAAAATCCTAAATTAACCAAAAATAACTAGCATGTAGCTGAAATATTAGCTAAATTCAAAATTAGCCTGAAACATTGAAAAATCCTTGATTAACCAAAAATAGCTAGCATGCATCTGAAATGTAAGCTAAACTCAAAATTAGCCTAAAAAACTGAAAAAAAATCCTATATTAACCAAAAATAACTAGCATGCAGCTGAAATATTGGCTAAATTCAAAATTAGCCTGAAAAACAAAAAAAAGCCAAAATAGTCAAAAAATAGCTAGCATTGAGCTGAAATATTAGCTAAATTCAAAATTAGCCTGAAAAACTGAAAAATCCCAAATGAGCCAAAAATGGCATGCAGCTGAAATGTAAGCTAAACTCAAAATTAGCCTAAAAAACTAAAAAAAAGCCAAAATAGTCTAAAAATAGCTAGCATGCAGCTGAAATATTAGCTTAACTCCAAAATAGCAAAAAAACTTAATGAATCCCAAAATAGTCAAAAAAGCCAACATAATGTCATTATAACTTTAAACTTGACTATACTCTGACTCCATATATTCTAAATTAACAACTAACCGACTGTTAAATTAGTCGTCGACTATTCTAATAGTCGATTAGTCGTCGATTAGTCGAGCCCTACTATGAATCGTATGACAACCGTAAGTTTTTTATATGACTGGAATTGTTAAAATGAATTGCTACACCCCTAGTAAAAATGTAACAAAGTAACAGTCATAACCTTTCCTTTGATGTGCACCATCAACACTCCATTTTATGGTTAAACAACCTCTTCAGCTGACGTTTGATATACCTGCGGAAATGAACTTTAGACTTCAAAGAGGAGATTGGGTGGAGAACACTCCCACAGAAAACTCACTGATCCACAGAAAGTGGCAACACATGTTTAACCACACCGATGAGAAATAAAGACAGTTTGATTGAATCTATGTTAAATAAAGAAGCAACACCTGGGTGAGTTATCCTCCATCCCATCTCTCTACCCCTATAAACATGTCAGCTGCTGTGAGTCACCTCCAACTGAAGGCAAAGCCAATAAATTCCTCTTCCTCACCAGCTGGATCTCATGCAAAGATGGTGCCAAGAGAAAGGCTTTGAAGCCCACATATGAAGTGACACCTCAAGGATAAAATTATGTAACAGATGAACACTAAGTCCTTCTGATGGGGGAGCTTCTACTCTGACAGCACACTTTCTGCATTCAAGCATCCATAAAACATCTCGCTTTCTTATGGTAATCACCTGCCGGGACAAAGCCTGCAGTCTGCCTGAAAACCACCAATATCTCTCGCTTTACAGCCTCTATTGTTTCACGGCAGATAAATTTAAGTCGGCTATTTAGTTCTGCTGAAAACAGGGGGGGGGGCTCCGATGGACTTCCGCGCAGAGACTCGGCGTGAAATCCAATTCTCAGTGTGCAGCTGAGACTCTGCTCGGCGTCTCTGCACGCGGCGTTTCAGCACGCGCTCAACTTTCCTCCCAAGTTAGCAGCGGCCGGAAAAGCCTCGCGGCCGTAAACTACAAACACGTCAAAAGACTCAGATTTACGGCTCGGAACTAAAATGCTTCACATGTTCGGTGACGGAGGAACATTAAATCTTCAAGAAAAATACTTTTTGGGGAAATGGTTAAGCGGAAACCGTCTTACCTCAGACGAAGCTGGTTCGATTCCCCTCTTTATGTCGCCTTCCTCGATCCCTTTGAAGTTATGCCGCAATTTTTAGTAAAATATTGTCGGAGTTTAAGAATGTGTCGAGTTGTAGACAGACCGGAAACGATTGAGCCATTTGTTTACCGTCAAAGTGAGGAGTTTATCGGGTTCGGGACAAAGAAGAGAAAAGTTAGACGGCTGAAGTGATTCGGTTGAAGCCACGCAGCCTCTGAGCGGAGCGGAGACACAGCAGAGCCACAGCTCCCCGAGACTCCGCCCCATCCTGCAGATCCCGGCCGATGAGCCAATCAGCGACGAGCAGAGTTTCTTTTTCCTTCTTTCAACTTGGAACAAAGGTCTTCCTTTGTCAACACTCACTGCCATAAATCTCAAGTCTTTTAAAGGTTTTTTTTTTAATACTTTTTCTTCTACTGTACTGTGTACCAAGTAGGTTCAGAATAAAACTACTATGGAATGTATTTTTTAAAGCTACGATTAAATGCTGTTTTGTTGAAATGTTTTATTTTTTATTGTAATGTATTATACTCTATATGTATAGCAAGTGTTTGTGTGTATTTCGTATTTTTATTTTTGTTTAATTATGCTTTTCAGCTTTCCGCCTTTAAATAAAATATCATAAATATAACAATACAATAACATTAAAACTAACGCTTCAGATGAACTCTCCTGCATTGAGACGCGAGAGGCGCCGTCCACGGCCAAGAACGGGAGCACACGAGCCACCTGGAATCTTTAATCATCCGAGACGGGCCAGAGTCGAGGTCCACGGCCAAGAATGGGAGCACAAATGAGCCATCTGGAATCTGGAATCTTTCCTGCTCTGAGACGCAGGACAAGCCGGAGGCGAGGTCCACGGCCAAGAACGGGAGCACACGAGCCACCTGGAATCTAGAACCTCTCCTGCTTCGAGATTCGAGACAAGCCAGAGGTGAGGTCCACGGCCAAGGACAGGAGCACACGAGATATCAGGAATCTAGAACCTCTCCTGCTCCGAGATTTGAGACAAGCCAGAGGCGAGGTCCACGGCCAAGAACAGGAGCACAAATGAGCCACCTGGAATCTGGAATCTCTCCCGCTCCAATACGCAAGACGAGCCAGAGGTGAGGTCCACAGCCAAGAACAGGAGCACAGGCATCCCACCTGGAATCTGGAATCTCTCCTGCTCCGAGACGCAGGACGAGCCGGAGGCAGGGTCCACGGCCAAGAACAGGTGTACAGATGAGCCACCTGGAATCTGGAATCTCTCCCGCCACATTACGCGAGACGAGCCAGAGGCACAGTCCATGGCTAAGAACAGGAGCACAGACGAGCCACCTGGAATCTGGAATCTTTCCTGCTCCTAGACAAAGGACAAGCCAGAGGCAAGGTCCACAGCCAGGCACATGAGCACACCATCCTACCTGGAACCTGGGATCTCACCTGGTCCGAGACACGGGACGAGCCGGAGGCGAGGTCCACAGCCAAGAACATGAGCACAGACATGGTACCTGGAACCTGGAATCTCTACTGCTCCGAGACGCTGGACGAGCCGGAGGCAAGGTCCACCCCCAAAGAGAGGAGCACAGATGAGGCACCTGGAACCTGGAATCTCTCCCACTCTGATAAGCGAGACGAGCCAGAGGCGAGGTCCACAGCCAAGGACCGGAGCAGTGACGAGGCACCCGGAACCTGGAATCTCTCCAGCTCCAAGATGTGAAACGAGCCAGAGGCGAGTTCCACGACCAAGAACAGGAACACAGATGAGCCACCTGGAATCTGGATTCTCCCCTGCTCCCCCGCAGGAGAGGGTGAAGGAGGGACAACACATGAATCACACTGTACCAAACAGAGGCATGGAGAATTGAAAAATAGATGATGATTCTGATAAACAGAAAGTACATGGTCAAAATCCCCCCTTTTATAAAGAAAGCGACAAAGATGGAAATCTGCTGGGAATGTCTCAGGGAGTCATTTTGAAAAACAAAACAAAAAAAGGTGAAAAATTTACAGATCACAAAAACTTTTATGAATCATCCGACCCTCCAACAACCATATTTTTGTTCATCTTGAATCCCATGAAGTTAAATTTTGCTGCCTATTTTGTTCACACATTCAATACTGGAAAAAAAAGAGAAAATATTTTTTAAGCTGCTTAAAGATGCCCACCATGTTTTCATGAGATTTGCATTCTTGCAATTCTTTATGCGCTGCTGAAAGCTAAGCCATGATTCCTCCTCCTGCAGTGCCAGGCATGAAAGGCCTGCTCCACATAACTAACAGTCTTATTAATCCTGTGATTGCAGGTTAAGTACTTCTGAGAGAATTAAACAGTTACTTCAGCGGAATTCTTCAAGATTATTAAGATTATTAAAAAGTCACCCAGAATTTCCCTCAGCCTTCACTCAAGCACGACTAGTTTCAGTCCTTAAAATGAAGCAAACGTCAAACAAAGCTCGTGGAAATGAGGATGTTTACAAAAAGAGGTGTGTCTTACCAACACACATTAAAACTGAGACATTAATAGCTTATTACTGTGTGAGTTTCTCTCAGAGGATATGCCCCAACATGTTTTTTCTGGAATTAATGGAATCAGGATGATGCGTTCACTTCAAATCCCTCTAATTGTGCAAACTGCCTCTTTAATAAGAGCGAAGAAGTGCCCAAAAATCCTTCTACAAACCATTTTCTTGAACACATCCGGCTCTTTTCTTGATTAAATGATTTGTTCTGGTATCATCTTTGCTCAGACAATGGCCATACTGTGCCAGTTTCACTGAACTGACTGAACTCCAGCAGCAGGAGCCCCACTTGCAAAGTGGATGCCACACTTCTCATGTTTCCCCCGCCTCACTCCCCATTCTCGCTGTCACTCAGCAGCTGCTTTTGAAGATTGAAAAGTCGCTGCTGTCGACATTTCTGTCAAAATGTGTTTTTCAATAGAGTTGTTTTCTATTGTATCCATGAGGAGGAATGTATAATTAAAGCTCAAATGGATACATTTCCTTTTTGAATGAAAGCCAAAAAAGGAAAAGCTTATGTAAGAAAATACATAATATTCACATTTTTTCATAACTGCTGGTGCCTGGAGTCACTAACACAAATGCTTTCAAGCATAAATTAAGATTAAAACTTTAAGAAGATTGGTTTAACGAACTCATGATTATAATCTGGGTTTAATTTATTTCTAGATGAGACTGTATGCGAGCGTTGCTCCATAATTACTCCCTAATCAGACCCCCCACGATTATTATTCAATGCCCCCAGTGTTGCCATAAAGCGGCGAGAGGGTGTCCGTTGAGACGACACCAACCGTCACTTTATTGTTGCCTGCAGACTCACTGTACCACATGTTTGCTCAGGCGAGGCAGGTGGTCTCCTCTGTGAGGTCATGGTGTGTGAAACATAAGGAGAGGGGGTCAGCCTCATTCCCAACGTCTGAGCAGCAAACAAAACAGAGATAACTCACAAAGAGACTTCAGCGTTTAGTTTTAGGTATTTGTATAACTTCTGCAAGTATAAGACCATCTTAGAGATTAAAAAATGTAGATACCTATGAATTATCTTACCACACACTCTACAGGTTGCATCACAATACAAAGAAACCAAAATCTGAAAAGAGGGAATTTATTTTCCTTTAGCGCCCCCTTGAGGCTGAAGATGTGAGGACTTCAACCACTGTGGAGGTTTGTAAGAAAATACTCAAAATTAACCTTTTAGAAAAGCTTTTAAAGTAGCTTTTACTTGATTTTAGGTTACGTTTTAATATGATTTGTGTACTTTTTTAATTTGATTGCTATTTTAACTACTATTTTCCCATTAGTCATTTAATAATGTAAAGCAGTTTGAGGTTTTCGTTTTCTTTTTTGAAGTCCATTTTTTAAATAACTTTATTAAGAACATTTAAATTACTTACAATAAATAAGAATACACTGTAGAGAAACAAATTGGGAGAAAGTTTGTCAGATTTGAGCGATTAATTTAAAGAAATTTGGACTTTTATTGCTCAATTTAGCTTCATAAGAATAATTTTTTTAAACAAAATCAGAAGGTTTATTAGCGTATAACTCTTTGAGGTCTACATAAACATAGTTGAATTTGATTTGAAATGTTTTTGCAAGAAAAGCACTTTTAGATTATTTGGTGATTACACTGGCGCTTTAAAGAGCTTAAATCATAAGATTCTAAACACTATATAGCTAAATATTAGAGTGTAAAATAAAAAAAATAAAAAAAAATAAATGATTGTTATTTTAATTTATTTTCAGTTGTTTTTTTTAAATATTGTTTTAATTTTACATAATATTCAATAAGTAAATATTTTATTAAAATATTTTATTAAAATATTTACTTTGAACAGTGATACTATATATATATATATAAATTAGAGAAAATTTTCAACATACAATATAAATGATTTTGAAAAAGCAAAACACCTCATTTGTCAATGCAAATGGATCAGAACTCGGTAGTAAACAGAGAACAAGGTTGGACAGGAAAATATATTCAGGGATATTTGTTACAACATTTTTTATATTAAATTAATGCAAATAAAATATATGATCTTGCTTAGAAATTCAAATAACACGAGATTTTAGTATAAGTGATTCCTTTAAATACATTTTTCTGAGAAGCACTTCATGTTTAAATGAACTGGTGGAGTTTTTATTATGCCATTTATGGACATAAAATTTAGCAAATATTACTACCAAATTCTGTTTATTTTTTGTTTGTAGACCAAATCTAGTCATTTGGGAATTTCAAAGAGGCAATAAATGCTACTACATTTTTTTCCTTTATACTATTATTATTATTATTATTATTAATAATAATAGTGTTAATAAAATATAAATGTATCAAACAAAAAGCAAAAAAAAAGTATTGAAATAAAATAAAACAAACAAAGACATTCATCTAAATAAACTGATAAACAAATCTAGAGTTTTATAGCTTTCTTACTATGCTTTTTTGTAAGGATTTATATTTTAAAAAGCATGAGATCATTTTGAAATACAAAAAAGATTTCTCTTTCATAAAACGACATTTATGAATAAAATGTTTGCCTAAAATAAAAATAAATGAATATTTTTTTTCTTTCTTGATACAATCAAGGTGTGTAAATGTTATATTTTATTACAAATTAACCAGCGTTGAAGATTTACCGAAACAAACTACATTCCCCTTCGATCTGAGGTTCCTCAACGGAAGTGACGTTTTCAGACTTCCGCTACATTCAAGGGCATCGCAAAGCCCCGTTGGTTGATTCTAGCTACAGCTTTACACACGTGTGCTGTCAAAGAATTCCCTAAAGTCGTGGTTCTGAGCCAGATTCGGGTAGACATGGACAGCTTTGGGTCCGACTTTTCATCTGGAGGTTCTGGAGCTAAAATGGACACCGGAACCATCATGGAGCAGGTTAAAGTGCAGATCGCGGTGGCTAACGCGCAAGAGCTTCTGCAGGTAAATCAATGGCTGGAGTTCCTAAGCTAGCAGGGTTTAGCAGGTATCAAATTATGAAGTTTAAGTGTTATATTATGAAGTTTAAGTGTTATATTATGACGTTTAAGTGTTATATTATGATCTTTAATCGAAGTCCTGTGTGATTTTGTTAGCTTATTAGCTAAAATGTATACAAACTTCTAATTTAAATCACTCATTGCCACTAAAATTGATGTTTGTTTTTCAGAGAATGACTGATAAATGCTTTAAAAAGTGCATAGGTAAACCTGGAAGTACTCTGGATAACTCTGAGCAGGTATGTGCATGAGCTTCTAGCTTTACAAATACAGTAGTTACAATCAAATATTGAACATTTATTACCATATATATTGCTATATATATATTATACCATTTAATTGAAGGTGGTTCTCTAGAATTCAGCTTTTGCTCCCATAAAAATGTAGTATATCATATTAAAGCTCGTCATCTGTTAATGTTCTTCACAGAAGTGCATTGCCATGTGCATGGACCGATACATGGACGCCTGGAACACGGTATCCCGGACGTATAACTCCAGATTACAAAGAGAACGAGCTCGTCTGTGAACATTCTTCCCGTCTGCCGAGAATCTCAACCATAAACCTCCATGACAGGCAAACAGAGCCTGTGGACTCCTAACCAGAAGGGCGTTTCTGGACAGTTTTACTTTATCTTTGAGGATAAAAAAGAAGAAAAAAGTCACTAATAAAGTTTAATTGTTCCTTCCTGTAGTTTTTACAGCTGTAGTGCTCATAAACCTGGAAAAAGTAATGTTAACATAATGATATGACGTCACAGGAAAATGAAGTGCAGTTTAAATTATCTATAATCATCAATAAACAGAACTTTTTTTGTAAATCTGATGCATATTCAGTTTGCTTTGAGTTTCTATAAAAAACAGTACAAAAATTGTAACATTTTTCCCTTAAATGAATTTATTGAATCCTTACAAGGTTCTCTGTAAAAATGCTTTTTTAAAATTCAATTTTATACATGTTTTCTTTGTGTTGAAAATGTGTCGCCCAAACACCAAACTTCTGCAACTATTGACACCAACCCCCTTTTTTTGGAGATGGCAGCTTCTCATTTCACTTTTGATCACATATTAAAATTTATTAAAAAATAGATTTGAGTACAAAAACCAGATAACATTTTTCGTCGTCACCGGGAAGAATTTGGGCGTATCTCCGTGTTTTGACATTCTCAAGCCTGCAGACAGCCTGATATCAAAATACGGCCGGAGAACAAACCCGTTCTGTTTGACAGGTTCTCTAGGTGTCACTCTATATCCCGGCCTCCACAGTGGGCGGCTTGTTCCACCGCTTCCTCCAAACAGAGCTGCAGCTTTTAGAGTTCTGGACCAAACTCGGTCCCCTTTCAGCCGGCAGATGAAGAGAAAAAAAGTCATTTTTTTTAAGGGTTATCATGGACATTACAGATGAAAAATCACAAAAGAAAAGAAATATTTAACCACAAAAAAGCACCAAAAATAACCGAAGTTTATATTTTAGCCACATAAAAAGCAAGTACATTTTAGGTGAATTCTGAGGTTATTTTTTTATATTCTATGAGCCTTAATGTCTTCATCTCCATTGAAGGTTTCTGTTCACCTGTAAATGCTTTCAAGTCTGTGACTAAATGATGATTACTAAGAAACCCACACAAAAAATAACATTACATTTTTGGAAAAGGACAATAAATAAATGTAATAAATACTTTCAGTTGTGCAATGTGGTGGCTAAATTTGTAGTAATCTTTTGACTGTGATAAAAAGTTAAAAAAAAAGCACCCAAATTCAGCAGCTTAAGCTGAAAATGCTGACCTCTGACCTCTGCCATGACTTTAGTCCTTGTACAGTACGGTTTGTGAGGAAATGACAAATCTCTGAGCTCTCAGAGGGTGTGTTTTGGTTTTCCCTTCCTTCTTTAGAAGGGCAGGTATTTTGATATCCACTTCCTGACTGATGTCACGCGAGTGTAAACCCCTGGAAAGCCGACTCGTCCGCACCCGTGACCCCAGCTGGTCACGCCGGCGATGAACCACCGGCCGGAGAGGTCACGGCACGTCAGGGGGCCTCCAGAGTCACCCTGAGAGAAGAGGACAACAGAGAAAACAAAGGTGGTGGTCCTTCACTACTTAATGCGTTTTTTATTTTTTTTTTTTTTCTAGGGCTGTCTAAATCTATAATCAAGAAATATCTGGAAAAACTAGAGAGCATCAATGAGATCAAAATGTGTTTTCATGTTTTATTTTAATAAATTATCCAAGTTTTTATCATCTGAACACACTGGATTCACAAATTGTCTTCATAAAATGTTGATTTTTAATAGGTTTGTATTGGTAGAAATCAGTCATATTTGTTGCCATAGAAAAACTGCTTCTAAAATCCAGTGCACTAGATAGTTTTTTAGTAGTTTGAGAAGGAATTTAGATGTCCTAATTTTTATTTTTTACAAAAAGAAGGTGAAAAAATGACAGATGAGGAAGTAAGTCAATATATTTAAAAATCTGCAGTATATTGTTATCAAATCGTTTCCTTAAAAGTCTCCTAATGACATTTTTTTTAATAAAAAAAAACATTCCCAGTTGTGTTTTAATTCTGTTTTTAACAAAAATCCCACGACCTAAATGTCTTAAAAATATATTTTTCATATTGATCTGAAGCTTCTGTTTCCAAAATCTCCTCTGAGGGGGCGTGGCTTTCAGTGATGTAGTTTCTAGATCTGGTTCCCAGCACCGCTCCTCCGCAGAGGGCCTGCGCGGTGCAGCGGATCGTTTCGCCGTCTGCTCTATTTTGTGTGTGAGCCGCGAGAGTTCCCCATCAATTCTGGCAGGAAGTTACATCAAAATACATAAGAAAATACGGTTTATTTTCAAAATACAACCAATGTTTTACTATAAAACGCCACAATTGACAAAGTGATCATGTTTTTGTGTCTAAACCAGGGGTCTGCAACTTGCGGCTCCAGAACCACATGTGGCTCTTTTATCTCTCCATGGTGGCTCTCTGGATGAAGAAAAATAAAATAGTAATTTTCAAAAAATTTAGAGTTAGCTTCCATTTTAGAAACATGCTAACATTTCTTGCTAGTCTGTTGTCTACTGGGGGTTTTAGGCTAATTGGGAGTTTAGCTTCTATTTTAGCAACATGCTAACGTTTTTGACTAATTTAGTTTATTGAGGAATTTTAGGATAATTTGGAATTTAGCTAATATTTTACCAAAATGCTGATATTTTCAGCTAATTCATTATCTACTAATGTTTTTTTGAAATAATTTAGAATTTAGCTTCTATTTTAGCAATATATGCTAACATTTTTGGCTAATTTGTTATCTATTGGGGTTCTTAGGCTAATTTGGAGTTTAGCTTTTATTTTAGCAACATGCTAACATTTTTGACTAATTTAGTTTACTAAGGAATTTGAGGCTATTTTGGAGTTCAGCTAGTAATTAAGCAACAAGCTAGCTTTCTTAAGGCTAATTTGGCCTCTAATGACTTTTTTATGCTAATTTGGAGTTTAGCTAATATTTTAGCAATATATGCTAACATTTTTGGCTAATTTGTTATCTATTGGGGTTTTTAGGATAATTTAGAGTTTAGCTTTTATTTTAGCAACATTCTAACATTTTTGGCTGACTTAATTTATTTACGAAAGGTATTCTAATTTGGAGTTCAGCTAGTAATTAAGCAACTAGCAAACTTTTTCGCTAATTTGGCCTCTACTAAAGGTAAAAAGAAATTTGAGTCATGCTAGTTTGTTTTTTTATTTTTGCTTTTGTTTGTGCCAAAAATACTCACTTATCATAATTCACATTTACTAAAAAAAAACAAAAAGAAGGTCATGTTTGCAAATCTGAATTTCTTAAAGAATAACGGAAGACTATGCGGCTCCTTCTAGGTTTTGATCAGTAGAAAACGAGAACTCTTTTTCTGTTAAAGGTTGCCGACCCCTGGTCTAAACAGACTGTAGAGATGAAAATGAACATACAATCACAACACACAAGTCAAACACTCGTCCGGTGACTCCTACCAAACAGGTGTCTCTGCCTCCCTCCATGAGCCCGGCACACATCATGTTTGGAGTCAGCGCGTCTCCATAGGAGAGCTGGCAGTCGGCCTGCTCGATGATCTTCACTTCAGCTTTCTGCAGCAGGTTGGTCAGAGAACCTGCAGAAATATGACCATTTTAGGAATCTGTGGAACCAAAACCAGTGGAGACGAGACGTTTTGGTTCAGATAAGTACAACCAGGAAAATGCAGGTGCAGATTTCATACTTTTTTGCTTCAGATTTATGAGTCCATCTCAGTTATTTTTTGCTAACTTGATATCTGTAATAGGTTTGCTATATCTGTGTTTTGTATTTTTTTTAATTGAGGTATTTCATTGTTGTCAATACCTGAAATAAAACAATTAATCAGATAAAATCATGTTACAAATTTTGACTTATATGCATACATGAAATGGCAAAGTTTTACAATAATTATTTAGAAAAAGTCTAATATTGACCTGACTTTTGCTATCAAAAAAGCATTAATGATTAAATAAATTTGCCACTAAGAAGAACATGTTTCCATGGAATACCAGCAAAAGATTTCTCAACCCCAACAGGAAAAATGTCTTCCTGCTTTTGCAAAACCAAAAAAAAAAATAAAAATCATCCAATCATCTTCATTTCCAGTGTTTTATTTAATTATGATAATAACATTTTATTTTTTTTATTGATTGATAAATCTGGTTTATTTCAAGAATAGTTTTGATCCAAAATAATAAAAAAGCTGCAGTTTTCTAGGACATAGTTTCTGCAGAGCGGCTGTAGTTAATTAGAAACTCGGCTCTGAGTTTTTGGTGGAAGTAAGCCTCTGCTCATTTCCCATGATCCTTTTGTTTACACTCTCTCCTGCTAGCTTAAAGCCAAGCTAACATTAATCGTACAGTTTTGATCCGGATGACGGAATGAAGACGTTCATGGATCAGAATGGATCTTCTCAGAACTTCTTCAAGCTCCACTTTTTTCATCTGCTCCTGATTCACCACAGTTTGAATATGAATACTCAGAAATGCAGTTTAAGTTTAAATTCTTCTATAAATGCTACAAGAACATGTTAAAAACACAGTTTTCACTGGTGTGCGTCTTTAAACTGTTTTTGTTTATTTACATTTTAACACTTTCCTCTTTTAGCGTGAACCTCTGATGTGGTCATAGAAGGAGGCGGAGCTTGCTGCTCCTCCCTCACCTCCTTCCTTCATGGAGCCCCAGCCTGCGATGTAGCACTCTGCGTTCTGCAGGAAGCGGTGCACGGGTGAGGGCAGACACACCGTCTGGATGGTGTAGGACGTGGGGGCCGGGACGGCCAGCTCCAGCAGAGCCACGTCGTGATCCATGCGGGTGCCGTTGAAGTCCGGATGAACCACCACTCTTTGGATGGGAATGACCAGAGCTCCGGCTCCGGATCGCAGAACCGAGCCAAGGCTCACAGCCCAGTTGGTGGGGCTGGGGTCACTGAGCGAGAGTTTTTAATGAAACAGTCGCAGCGGGATGCGTTAAAGTTAAAGCTGAAGTACCTTTTCAAACAGTGCGCCGCAGTCAGTAACCACTTATTGTGGATGAGCGTGGCGCCGCAGCGGTGAAGTCTGTGCTGCTGCAGACTGCCGATCCAAGGCCACTCCCCTTTCCGAGCCGTGACTCCACCCACGATCTTCTGGGGACCGAGCGCTGGACGCAGACCGCAGTCTGGACAAAGATCACAGCGTGTTCAAGATACTCCTTCAAGTTAGCTCCGCCCAGAGGAACCTACCGCAGTTTCTTTCATCGGCGTCGTCGGGACAGTCGGCGACTCCGTCACACTCGGGGTTCACTTTGGAAACACACGACGCAGATCCGCACTGGAAGCTGTCACTGCAGTTCACTGCTGTAATACATAAGAGGAACTCCACTGAAAACACTCGACTGGAATCAAGACACGAATTGATGGGTGAAGTAAAAGTGAAAAAAGGGGCGACTCATTTTTTCTAGATATAATTTGTGTTTTTTTTTAAATCGATTTCCAGCCCTAATTTAACTTTTATTTCTTAATTTTTATTTTTTAGGGAAGTGGTGCATTGTCTGTCATGTTGTGTTTTTTAAGGAATTTCTTGAAAAAGTAACACAATTCCTTTTTTTTGCATTAACACGGCAGACAATGCACCACTTCCCTAAAATAAATAAATAAATAAAAGTTAAACTTAGAATTTTAATTAGGGCTGGGAATCAATAAAAGAAATTAACTAATTAATCGTAAATCTGGAAAAAATTAATCGCAATTAATCGCCCTTTTTTTTCTTTTTAGTTAGAGTATTTGACAGCCACTTATTATCTGCAAATAATCACAATATGAAATCACGCAAAATTGTACATTTAGAACATGTATTTTTAATTCTTTGGAACCTATATGGCCTCAAACCCTGTTTTTATCTACTTTTGAATTTCCTGTATTTTTAATTTGAAAAACTACATGCTTATTTGACATCATTTTAATCACCACAACCTCTCCTATGTGACGCTGCCTTTATTTTGTCTTTTTTCCATGTTCTATTCAACACTAGACATAAAATCATGCAAAAACAGTAATTTCCATCTCGAAAAATAGGATTAATTTTGCTGTGGAAACCCCCAAAATGCTTAACAAACTGTGAAAGTTTTAGGTGTACTTTTATAAAAACAACAAGAATACAACAAACTAATCATTTGAATGAAAATACAAACAAATCCAGACTAAAGTCACACCAGGCAGCCCAAAAAATAAGAATTTCTCACTCATTTCTCTTACATTTTTCCTGGAATTCTGATTTTTTCAAGTTTTTCTTTTTTCTCCTCATACATTTTCTTTACTTATTATTTTTCACAAACACATTAAGCAGTTTTTTGGGGAGAAGTTTGATCCAGCTGGATTTCAGGTGGGCTGCACACCGGTGGGGGCGTGTCTGTCCATTCTGAACTGCTACGTCAGTGGAACGTAGTTTGAATGTTAATGAATGCATTTTCAAAATGAAGCTACATGTGAGCATTTTAAAAGAAAACTTGTACTGGTTTGAACTTCTTTAGAGACATTTCCAGACACTAGCTCCTGTTTTCAGGTTGATTAGATGTCAGTTCGTAACTCATCTTATTATTCTGAATTTCTGACCCTACTTAGATATAGTTCATTTCTCATAAATGTTGCCATTTCACATTTTTCTAAATATTTTTTAGTTTTTTTTGTAAATAAAACAGCAAAAATGAACAATGTTCTTTATTTTTCATCAATAAATTTGTGAGATATGTAAGATTGGAGATGTAAAGCTTAAAGAGTGACATTACCAGGTGAGGTCACTTCAGAAGACACTTCCCAGGTCACAGACAGATTAGCCGAGGTCGCTTGTGTCGGTGGAAGAGCGGCGACGGTGGGAAGAGGCTGCATGTAATCGTGCACCATGCTGGGGTCTGTGTGCTTTAGAATCCAGTTCCGCAGTTTGGTGATGCGGGAATAAACCCCAGGCCGGTTGATCTGGGCACAACCCACGCCCCAGCTCACCACGCCAGCCAAGAAGAACTTCCCCGGGGCGCCCTCACACACCAACGGCCCTCCGGAGTCACCCTGAGGGACGCGGGATCGATTTAAAAATCCACGACGGCAGGGATCAAGTGTTTTAAACCAAAGAGTGAGACAGCACCGACCTGACAGGAGTCCACCTTCCCCTGCAGGAACCCAGCACACATCATGAGGTCGCTCACGGCTCCGTTGTACGCGGAGGATCTGTTGCACTCCTTGGTGTCAATGATTTTCACGATAGCTTTCTGCAGCGTGGACGGCAATGAGACTGTGGAGCAGAAGAACTCCGTCCATAAATTCATCCCTTCTGGGATCACATTGTTGCTGGAGCCTATCCTGACCACTTTTGAGTAAAAGCAACCTAGAGAATTTCCCAGATCAATAATCACCCAGTAAATATATTATAGCATTTTGTATCATCAAAGACATACACTTGTTTGTATTACTCATTATTAGGAGTGTGTATTGGCAAGAGTCAATATCGCAATACGATACATATCGTGATATATCGCAATACGATATGTATCGTGATATATCCCAATACGATACGAATCGTGATATATCCCAATACGATACGAATCGTGATATATCCTAATTCGATACGTATCGTGATATATCCCAATACGATTCGAATCGTGATATATCGCAATACGATACATATCGTGATATATCACGATACGATACGTATCGTGATATAACCCAGGACTGTACCATAACAATTTTTTAAAGACTATGATTTAGAAAAAAACTACCTCAATATTTATACACCTTTAATGTTAATAAAATGGTCAAATTTATTTTATCTAATGATCACAACACTAAGCACTGCAACAGCGTTTGCTCACAAGTGATTAATTAAATATTGTCTTGTCAAGATTTTAAATTGATACAAGTATCACCAAATCAAATATCGCGATATATCAATTTTTCCCAACACCCAAAGTCATTATACTTCTATATGAATGTATATATTTCTACTTAAAAGTCCTGTTCTTCTATGTCGTCACCTCTTTAGACTGGGTTAGATTGTTGTAAAAATATGTTTTTACAACAAGAAAAACCTCTGAAGTCCAACCGTTAACACTCAGACAGCATGACAGTAAACACAATATTATAATGCTTGTTCATTTTGAAAAATTTAACAAAAAAAAACTAAAAGTATTAAGTGGCTTTGCCATGAAATTCCAAAAATGTTCACAATTTAATGAACAAAAACAATAAAATGTATCTTAGACTGAAATTGTCAAAAAACGTTGCAGTGTATTAAATTGTTTTAGAAGTATATTTTATTTTGTGCCAATAATTGTTTTTTTCTTCAATTATGACATTGAAAAAATAATTGTAAATATATACATAAAATAAAATAATAAATATTACATCTTCTATTTTCTATTTTTGTTTTGATTCTTAAATTCTTCGTAAAATTAATTTCTTTTTTATTGCACATCATTTTTTTCATTATGGTTTAAATATTTCATGATGGCATTTTTTGGCACTGTGATCTTTGTTGAATATTTTTTATTGAGTGCTAAAAAGAGAATTAGCTCTTAGGCTCCACCCACTTTGACAGTTTGTCATTAAAAAATGCTGCAAAATGTAAATATCAGGGGTGTCATATTCAACCGCACAGGGGACCAAAATCCAAAACACACCTTAGGTAGCGGGCCAAACAGGATAAACATTTATTAAACACTCTAAAACTACATTTTTAAAACTTTAAATCTGTAACTTTTTAACATAATTATTAACTAAATATAGCATCACCTGTGATAATGCTAGTGTGAATGCTGTAAGCGAAATTTTGCCCCTGAAGATGCGGAAGCTAATAGCTGAAAACGCTGAAGCTGGTAGCCAGCTAAAATGTTAGCTAAATCCCAAATTAGCCTAAAAAAATTGGTTAGCCAAAAAAAGCTAGCATGTTACTGAAATATTAGACAGCTTAAAACCAGCTTAAAAAAAAGATAAAAATAAAGCCTAAGTTAGCCAAAGCAGCTAGCATGTAAATATTAGCCTAACTCCAAATTAGCCTAAAAACTTTATAAAAGGTTAAATTAGCCAAAACATATAGCATGTAGGTGAAATGTTAGCTAAGCCCCAAAATAGCCTAAATTAGCCAAAACAGTTAGCAAGTAGCTGAAATATTTGCTAAACAACAAAACTGCTTAAAAAACTTTAAAAAGGCTAAATTAGCCAAACGGCTAGCATGTAAATATTAGCCTAATTCCAAAATATCCTAAAAAATGAGAGAGAAAAAAGCTTAAATTAGCCAAAACAGTTAGCACGTAGCTAAAATATTGGGTATACTCAAGAATAGCCTACAAAATGTTAATATCAAAATATTGTAAAATTCTAGCAGGATTCCCATTTTTAAAACTTTAAAACAGTAACTTTTTAACCTAATTATGAATAATAAAAAAGCTGGAATATTATTCAAGAATAAATTAACTTCAACCTTAAATAACTTTCAATATTTTACTCTCCATAAAAATAAATTTTATCAAAATTATACAAGTTAGAAATGAGCGTTAGATAACATCGGGCCACTAATGACAATAAAATAAAATGGATATAATTACCTGGAGGGACGGATATATATTTTATAATAATTGTAATGTTGAATCAAAAAGAAATGCTAACTTCCGCTGATTGTTTGACTTTATTTTAAGAAAATGAACATTTTGAAACTCTATATGGTTCATTCGTCCGGCTCTGCTTGTCTTCCTCCAGTGTTTGCATGCAGACTCACAGCTGAACTCGTTTAAGGCGCCCCAGCCGGACACGATGCAGTTCTGACTGGGCGGGAAGACGTGCGACGTGGCGGGAATGCAGATGGGTTGGATGAAGGGGCCGAAGGTGAGGGGGCTCTCCAGCTCCAGCACGGACACGTCGTTGTTGGTGGTCGCAGGGTCGTACGCCGGAGAGACAACTATGGACTTGATGTTCATTACTTTGGAGCCGACCTCATCACCTTTTGTCTGGCTGGCTCCAACCAGAGCTGTCCACTCTTTGGGGTCATTTTCTCTAAAACAGGAAAAATAAAATCACTTTGAATAGTAAAATACACACAGTTTTTAGAAACTCTCATCAGGACAAACCCTACTTCTCAAAGCAGTGCGCTGCGCTGACCAGCCAGCGGTCGCTGATGATGGAGGCTCCACAGGTGTGAAGTCCGTGGAACCTCAGACTGACCTGCCACGGAAGCTCGCCCTGGTGAGCGTCAACTCCGCCCACAATCCGACTCTGCACAGCCGGCCGAGAACCGCACGCTGACGGGGGTCAAGAGCGTTTCATACGGACCAAAAAACACACTGTTTAAAGAAAAAACTAAAACTCCTAATACTTAAGATCAACTGAGGGGAAAAAAAGCTAAAATTGAGATTATATAATGAACTGATTTTACCACAGTGAGCTTCATCAGATTTATCTGCACAATCTGGAGTGAAGTCACACTCGGGGTTCATTTTAGTGACACATTCTCCATCGTCACAGGTGAAGGCGTTGGCAGGACAACTGGCTGTTATTTAAAGATTTGAGAAATAGTAGAAACACATTAGAAAAAAACTATATTTTAAATATAAAGCATCGTCATACAGCAAAGTCACATTCAAATGAAAAGAAAGTTCTTTTTTAGAGGAATAATGATATATAAAATTGAGTAAAATGATTTTAAGTGATTATTTAACGACAGCAAAGAGAAAATGTAACAAAAAAGAAGAAGTTTTACAAAAAAACTACAGGATGATGAGGTTTACTTATCAATATGTACTGATTATGTAAAACGGGTTGTAGTTAGAAAACAGACGGAATGGAAAAAAAAGAAAAATCCTGTTTTTGCCATTTTCAACATTTTCTTGTTGCATTTTTCTCAATATTTCTCACAAATATTAAATAATTTAATATTT
This sequence comes from Oryzias melastigma, assembly GCF_002922805.2. Lineage (NCBI taxonomy): Eukaryota > Metazoa > Chordata > Actinopteri > Beloniformes > Adrianichthyidae > Oryzias > Oryzias melastigma. The sequence continues at coordinate 7,469,923 of NC_050515.1, forward strand.
TCCCAAAAAGAGTATTTCTTTATTCAAATTGTGTTAAATTAAAGGAGGGTTTAAAAAAAAAAAAAAAGCTTGGCTTTCGCCACTTTTTTCTTGCTATGCTAATGTTAGCCTGTGGTTGTGAGGAGCTGTAAGCTAACGGGAAAGAGTGTAAACAAAGGAATGCTGGGATATCGGGATAAGCCTTTTTGTCCCGCCCACATCCCAGTCTAATGAAATCCTGCTGCTCAGCAGAAAATATATCTTTAAAAATGATGCAGACTCTTTCATTTTTGTTAAAAACTGCATAATTGTAATTAAAAGACCACTGGGAACAATAGAAAAAATTAAAGTTGGAGTGGGACTTCAAAATTCTGAAAGTGGGAGTTAATTTGATGGGACTTTTGAAGGAAAAATAAGTTGTATTTTGTTGAGAAAAAAATTGAAAAAATGACAAAATAACATGAAAGTTTTGCATAGTAATTATTGTTTCAATGAGGTTTAGAATATATTGGGTTTAACCCCTAAGAGTAATATTTTAGGTGTTTTTAACATGTTCTTGGAGCAGTTTTTTCCAATGATGGAGGACATTTTTGAAGAAAATTCAGCTTAAAATTATATTTCTGAGTATTTCTTCATTCATTAAGCCGTGAATAAAGAGCAGAGGAAAAAATGCTGTTTGAAAAATGTAGAAAATATGCTGAGTGGGCAAGAAGCTCTCTGCCCCGCTCACTGACAGTATATAGAGAACTGGACAGAGTAAACCCTCCCTCTCATGTTCCAAACAGGAAGTACTCGCTGGTCCCAGAAAGCCAAAATCCCGTAGACTTCTACTGAAAAATAAACACTGTTTGATTGACAGATTCTCCCGAGCCGGCTTTGGGTGTAAGGGGTGTGGCTTACCAACTAACTCACTCCTGATTAGCTAGAATGGTTGCCATAGAAATTATGAGTCAACTCTGACCAATCGCTGCTTACTAATGTAAAATCCTAAAATAATAATAAATAAATAATAATAAATGGCGACTGAATTTGTCATTTCATTGAAACCGGATGTGTTTTCTATTGATGACATCACAACCTTTTGCTTTGTTTCTCTATTATATGTCAGTGGCTCCGCCCCTTTTTGATACATCCACTTGCAGACAAATAGATCCATGAACGTCTTTGTTTTCCTCGTCTGAGCTGGAATCTGGATCAAAACTGTACAACTGGAAAGCTCCAATATTATTGGCCGGAAAACTGGCGGAACAGTTTTTAAACAGATTGATAATGGGAAGTGGGGGCAGGCTTACTTTCTTCCAAAGGTCCCACTCACAACTCAGAGGCAAATTTCTAATGAACTTATGCTGCTTTGCAGAAACTATGACCCAGAAAATGACTTTTTTTTAATTTAGGCTAAAAACAGCAGAATCTTAATTAAAAGATCACTGGGAATACTTTTATAATTGATCTAAAGATGATCGGATTAGGACTTTAAAGGAAACAGAATTGTTTCTGGTGTTGAAAGACATTAAACAAGGCTCTCTGAAAGTGAACGTACCCATCTTTGCGTCCCCGACGACATAAAAGGACTTCCCTCTGGCTCCTGTAACGAGGAGGAAAAGCAGCATCAAACAGCGGCGGCCTTCGTTCGTGGTCATACCGTCTCCAGGACACACCTAACAAAAAGATGGCGCTGATCGCCCCGAACCCCGGCACCTCCAGAGGTTTCCCCTGCATGACGGAGCTGAGCCCCGCCCTCAGCAGGTCCCGGATAAAGTTTTCTGAAAACTGCTGGATTCTGGACACCATGAAGACGAGTCTGACGGTCGCTATGACGTCACCGTTTGTGTTGCTGAGAAGAAAAACAAACGTCGGAGTCCGTCTCTGGATGTTTGCTCTCAGTGTTTAGTGACTTCGCTCACCCATAGGCGATAATGCTGCAGTCCTCGTAGTTATTTGATATTGATGAGGCAATGAAGATGTTTTTAATCTAAAAAAAAGAAGATTATGAATAAGGATTATCTTCAAAAAGGAGGCTGTAATGCAGGGGTGTCAAATTCAATCGCATAAGGGACAAAATCCAAAACACACCTTAGGTCGTGGGCCGAACAAGATAACTTTAATGAAAACTCTAAAGCTACATTATTAAAGCATTAAACATGCAACTTTTTAACATAATTCTAAACTAGATATATAGCACTACCTGCAATAATGCTAGTGTGAATGCTGTAAGTTGAATTTGGCTGCAGAAGATACTAGTGCTGATAGCTGAAATTAATTAATATATAAAAACGCTGAAGCTGATAGCCAGTTAAAATATTAGCTAAATGCCAAATTAAACTGAAAAAAAGAAAAGGGAAAATGTAGATTAGCCAAAACAGCTAGCATGTAGCTGAAATATTAGCTAAACTCCAAAATAGTCTAAAAAGCTGAAAAAAGACCAAATTTGTCATAACTGCCACCGGGTAAGTATTAATCTAACTCCAAAACAGTTTAAAAAATGATAAAAAGGAAAAAAAAAGCCAAAACAGCTAGCATTTAGCTGAATTATTAGCTAAACTGCAAAACAGCCAAAAAACAAAAAAAGCCTTAGTTAGCCAAAACAGGTAATGGTAGATTAAAATATTAGCTAAACTCTAAAATACCCTAAAAAGTAAAAAAAAAAACTAAATTACCTGACACAGCTAGAATTTAGCTGAAATATAAGCGAAAATTCAAAACAGCCTAAAAAGATATAAAAATCATAAGTTAGCCAAAACAGCTAATTTGAAGCTGAAGTATTAGCTAAACTCCAAAACAGTCAAAAAAGGAAAAAAAAAACTAAATTAGCTAAAACAGCTAGCATGTGGCTGAAATATTAGTTAAACTCCAAAACAGTCTAAAATAAATAAATAAACAAAAATGAAAAAAAATCAAAAATTTGTCATAGAAGCTAGCATTTAGCTGAAAAATTAGCTAATCTCCAAAACAGCCTAAAAAGATATATATATATAAAAAAATCATAAATTAGCCAAAACGGCTATTATAAAGCTGAAGTATTAGCTAAGCTCCAAAATAGCCTAAAAAACGGAAAAAAACAAAATTAGCTAAAACAGCTAGCATGTAGCTGAAATATTAGTTAAACTCAAAAACACTCTAAAAAACCCAGAAAAAAATAAAAAATTAACCATAGAAGCTAGCACTTAGCTGAAGTATTAGCTAAGCTCTAAAATAGCCTAAAAAACAAACTCCAAACTCCAAAACAGTCAAAAAAAGGAAAAAAAAAATGAAATTAACTAAAACAGCTAGCATGTAGCTGAAATGTTAGCTTAACTCAAAAACACTCTAAAAAACTAAAGAAGATTAAAAATCAAAAATTAACCATAGAAGCTAGCGAGCTTGCAGTATGAATTTTTAGAAATAAGCGCGAGATAATAATAAAATAAAATGATCTGGAGGGCCAGGTCGAATTACCTGGAGGGCCGGATCCGGCCCCCGGGCCTTGACACACGTGCTGTAATGCAAACTGACCTTTGACTTTAGAGATGAGGACAGGATGATGGAGAACGCCGAGTTCTCCTCCTGCAGATCATTCGTGTACTCCAAACCCTTGAGTTCGACCGTCTCAATGAAGTTCTGCGGCTCCTGCAGGAGGTACGCTAGCGGTCGAAGGTGGAAAAAGGTTAGCTTTAAAACAACGATGTGAGAAAAGAGAGCACTCACCTATAACAAAGCCGACAACCACGCCGATAAGAAGGAAGAAGATGACGCAGGCCACGAAGACGCTCTTGTAGGAGCCACTGCTGGGTGAAGTGGGAGGGGCTCCAGCAGGCGACCACGAGGCCCCGCCCTCATCCTTCTTCACGTCCATGTTAGATCACAGCACCGACCTCACAGCTCTCGTTCAGCTCTCCCCGCTATCATAACGCCTGAAAGACTGAACAGTGAAGAAGGATTACTGCTGCAGCACGACGGGGATGCTGGTTTGAATGGCCAGGTGCACCCTGGGAAATGATCACATTTTATCCCTCTACTGTGGCTCTTTTGGTTTGAAGAAAAGAACGATTTGACGAGGAGTGTATTTTATTTTGAAAGGAAATTAATCAGGATAAAATAAATCAAAATTGTTAAATATTGAAAAATGTTATATTTCAATTCTTGGTTTTGGTCACAAAATAACTCTTTTAGGACACTTTTTGGACCAAACAAAACTCCGAATCAACCAGCAGTTTTTAACCAAAATGATTTTATTTTGACGGGTCCTTCATAAAATGTCCTAAATGTTGTTTTGTACACATAGCAAAAGTTACTTCACTTTGATTTTATTTAAAAAAACTATTATTAGTTTCTCTAAAATGTTTCCTAATTTTTTGTGCACTTTTTCCTAAACTTGAAAAGGGCCGAGCATCCAAACTTGAAGATTGATTTACTCAGACAATCACTGGAGATAATTTCAAATCTTTATTTCATTTCTAATTGATCAGTCAGTTGGTAAAAACCTTAAACATATTTACTAATTCACATTAGTAATAGACTGTTTTAATCAATGATAAATTATGGAATTTGAAGTGATTCAATTAACTATCAACCTCACTAATTTTTCTGTAGATTAAATTACTTTATTTTAATTGATTTAATTACGTTCTTATTTAAGTTCTCTTATTTATGTTCATATATGAAATCCAAATTAATTTAATAATTACTTAAAAATAAAATTGATTAGCAGAGAGTAATTACTAATTGTTAAAGTCCGTAGAAAATCATAATTATAAAAAAATTGAAATTACAAAAAAAATGAACAAACCAAGTGTGATTAAGACAATGAGACAAGAATTGCCAATATACATATACATACACACACAAACATATACATATATATATATATATATTCATTTTTTTTACTCTCAAAAATGTAAAAATGGTAGATAAACAAGTTTTTTTCTTCCTGTTCACTTTGTTTTCCCTGAATTACTTGTGGAAAATTTTCTTGTTTTTGCTAGAAATGAAAATAAATAAAGAAATGTTCTTTCACTTTTTTCTATTGATTGATTTATTGATTGTTAAAAGGGGCAGACAAAATAAGCTTTTCTTCTTTCTGTCCCTATTTCATTTTTTTTTTCTTTTTCCATCATGTTTGAGTTTACAACTCAAGTTTATATTGTATGTTTTTACTATTAATGAAGAAAAATAAATAAAAAAAATAATAATTAATTCTTATTTAAAAAAAAATATTTTATACGAGTGTCTTTAAATTGTTGATATAAACAACAGTTTTTGTTTCTGTTCCAGTGATATTTGAGATGTTTTATCAAGGAAAATGTGCTTGAAAAATGGTTGAAAACATTGACTCATTAACATCCAAACCATCATGTTCATAAAATCATTTTTTGATCCAAAAGATATATTTTTAAAACACCTCATTAAATGTACAAAATGGTAACAAAACTTAAGTTTATTTACTTGGGATTATATTTTTAAATAAATATAATAGTGCATCATATTTAAGAAATAATCTCATGTTTGTAATCTTACATCAAAAGAGTTTTTATTGGAATTTTTAACTTCTTTAAGAACTGTCAAGTTCATTTAGGGGATAAATAAAAAATATCCACCAAGAGATCGTTAAATGATTCCAGAAAACTTCTGAAATATTTCCGTCTTCAGCAGATTCAGAAAAAGATGCCCTGAAGTCAGTTTAGGATTCTAAAATAAGATTTCTAGGAAGTCTATTGAAGGTGATCTCTTATGCTGAAGTGCCCTTGAGCACATCCTGAAAAATGAAGGACATTGAAGAATCACAAAAGGAAAAATAGCTGGATATATAATATAATTTAGATGCAAATCCGACAGAAAGCTTCATCCTTCAGTGGATTTTGAGAGGAAACACTCACTGCAATATGGAGGAAAACATTATGTTACATGGAGAGTTTTATTGTAAACTTTACACCAGAATCAAACGTTTCTAACTCATCAGGTCGGGTTGAAGCTCAGAGACGGTTCTGCTCTGAGGCCCACAGTCAGACTGAGATTGGAGAAAATGTAAAATAATCCCAGGAGGCCATGATGCTCGACGGCCACAAAGAAAAACTAAAACTCACTAAATTACTTTTAGACGCTTCATTGAAAGCGGATTTTAAGAAAACTTTAGGTGTTAAACTCACCTTTCTCTCCTCTCATCTCCGGACCCGCGCGCGCTCCTGTCAGCAGAACCTCCGCGAGGACGGACGGACGGACGGGCCGGCGGGGCTAACGGGTCCGCTATATGCTCCACCTGACCCGGGGCGTGCCGCGCCGCTCACTCGGCGTGTTGACTCAGAAACGGCCGCTTGAGCTGCAGGAATCCCGCGGGGAGCCCGACGGTCACACCTGTGTGTCCGGGAGGCTCCAGGTAAACACCTGTGGGAGATCACCTGACCCAAGATCCTGATCCTGACCAAAGATCACGAGGAGCTCCAAGAGAGATCGGGTTATGTTTATAGAACTCAAGTTCTTCAGGAAAACTAGACCTCGAATCACACATTGTCTTCTAGAAAACACGATGTCTCCTCACTTTTAGTCAAATTTAATTCTTCCATCAAAAAGATCACGTTTTTTTGATGGAAGGCCCGGGGGCCGGATCAGGCCCTCCAGATCATTTTATTTTATTATTACTAATGGCCCAAAATATACTATGTAAAGTAAAATATTGAAGTTGAAGTTATTTAAGGTTTGAATCTATTTATTCTGGAATAATATTCATAATTATGATAAAAAGTTGTGGTTTTAAAAAGTTTTAAGAATTGGCATTCTGCTAACTTTTCAGACTTTTTTAGACTTTTACTAAGAAATTTTTAGGCTGTTTTGGAGTTAATATTAAATCTACATGCTAGCTGTTTTGGCTAATTTAGATTTATTTTCTTTAGACTATTTTCAAGTTATGCTAATATAAATTAGCTAATTTTTCTGATGCTAGCTGTTTTGACAAATTTTGGCTTTTTTCGTATTTTTAGGCTATTTTGAAATTTAGCTGCTTTGGCTAATTAAGGCTTTTTTAAAAAAAGTTTTTTTTGGACTACATTTAACTTACATTAATTTTTACATGCTAGCTGTTTTGGCTACCTTCAGTTTTGAGGCTCATTTTATTTATTTTTTTGGATTTTAGCTAATATTTCCACTACATGATGCTAGCTGTTTTGGCTAATTAAGGCTTATTTCAGTTTTTTAAGCTTATTTATTTATGTATATGAGTTTAGCTAATATTTCCACTACATGATGCTAGCTGTTTTGGCTAATTTGGGCTTTTTCTTTTTTTTTTTTAGATTTTTAAGGCTGTTTTTGGAATTAGGCTAATACTTATAAACTAGCTGTTTTGGATAATTTAGGTTTAATTTCTGAAGTTTTTTAGACTATTTTCGAGTTATGCTAATATAAATTAGCTAATATTTCTGCTACATGATGCTAGCCATTTTGACAAATTTAGGCTTTTTTTCGTTTTTTTAGGCTATTTTGGAGTCTAGCTGATATTTCAGCTAAACTTAGCTGCTTTGGCTAATTGAGGCTTTTTTTACGTTTTTTTTTTTACTCTATTTAAGTTACATTAAGTTTTACAGGCTAGCTGTTTTGGCTAATTTCAGTTTTGAGGCTCATTTTATTTATTTTTTTGGATTTTAGCTAATATTTCCACTGCATGATGCTAGCCGTTTTGGCTAATTTGGGCTTTTTCTTTTTAGATTTTTAAGGCTGTTTTGGAATTAGGCTAATACTTATACGCTAGCTGTTTTGGCTAATTTAGGTTTTATTTTCTGAAGTTTATTAGACTATTTTCGAGTTATGCTAATATAAATTAGCTAATATTTCTGCTACATGATGCTAGGCCCTTTTTTCGGTTTTTTTAGGCTATTTTGGAGTTTAGCAGATATTTCAGCTAAACTTAGCTGCTTTGGCTAATTAAGGCTTTTTTTTAGTTTTTTTGTTACTACATTTAATTTACTTTTAAAAATGTGGTTTTAGTTTAATAAATGTTCATCCTGTTCGGCCCGTGTTGTAGGTTTGTTTTAGATTTTGGCCCCTTGTGTGACCGAGTTTGACATTCCTGAACAAGAGAAAATGTAAACATGGATTTTAAGCATAATCCCTCCACCCTGCTTAACTTAAATACAGATTTATTTTAAGCTTTTCATTTCCAAACACAGAAACTCCCTTTAAACGGACAAAAGATCACAAACTCTATAAGGGTGTGAAAAGATCTGAATCCAGGTCAGATCTCTGCACACATGGAGCAGAAAGTTCATCTTTGCAGCGTTCACCATTTCATTTGTTTTGTAAAATGTTTGCACCCGTTGATGAAAACCCAGCAAACTCCAGCACACACTTTCTTTTTATTTTCTTATCAAAAACAAACCGTAAAAAGCTCACTTTGTTGCTGCATAAAAATGAAAAGATTCTTCTGTTTCCACTTCCTACCGAACACATGAGCTCTTTAGAACAGAGGTTTACATCTGGACGCTACAAACCAAAGGGAAGTGCATTCAAAAGTCATTTTTACTCTTGATTCTTAACTCAAACAGCTTCCTCAGATGATCTTTTAGTTTAAAACAAAATAAACAAACCAAAAACAAAACCCAGCAGGTCAGCCGTCCTGCTGCTGTATGAAGGGGTTTGGAATGGCCTCCATGCCATCCTGAGGACAGATCAGCACCACGGACGTTCCTCTGCAGACCACCAGCCCCAGCTGCCGGGTGTCTTCTGTCAGCTTCAGCTGGTCGTCTGGATCTGCACTCACAGACACATGGTGACCGGTTAGGAAATACCAGAAGATATGAGCTTTTACAGTGATGTTGGGTATAATTTCTTGTGCATTTAAACAGATTTTTACTGCAGACAGTAAACAAGACAAATACTCAACAGAACAAGAGTTCACAGCTGGACAAACGTTAGATAAAAACTGGATATCCGTTTAAAGAGAAATCAGTATTTTTCCTAACCAATGGGCTACTAATGTGAAAATGTTTCAGGATAAGATAATGACCTTTATTTTACTAAAATGTTTTTGTTTTCAATCCCCACCAAAAGAACTTGTGCAAATGGGACACTTATTTTTATTTATAAATGAACTTCTCTAAACAAACAAACACCAAGAAACAAACTCCAACAAAGTGGAATATTACAAGATTAAAGTCGTAAATTTACATGTATTATTTCTCATAAATGTATCATTTTTTTCTCCTAAATGTACAAGATTACGGCAAAAAACAAAAACAGAAAAAAAGACAAAAAACAGCATGCTACAAAAGTGTTAGGGCTACCAAAAAAAGAATATAACAAATTAAAGTTAGAAATTTACAAAAACAAAACTCAAATTTATAAAATTAAATCTCAAATTTACAACTTTTTTCTCCTAAATTTAAAAGACTGTTTAATTTGGATTTCAGGTTAGACCAAATTTAATAATAATTAAAAAAATAAAAAAAAGAACTAATCTCATATGTTCAGAAATACAAACCTTTTCACAACTAATGATTTAAACTAGATGTGGGCACACTTTTGACTCACGGGCCACAAAAGATTCTATATGTTGACTGAGGAGATTATTAGAGTGTAACCCAACTCAGAGAAAAAAAATATATACATAGAACCTGAACAAAAACCTGATTTAACTTGGACTGAAAATTGTACACTTTTAAAACAACAGTTTGACATTTTTTTCAAAACTGTGACTATAGTTCTCACATTACTGACGTTGGTGCCAAGTGCACCAATCGGTTGATGTCACTCAGGGAAAAACTCAAACTTAAAGAGAAATGTTGTATCTGTGGTGTTGGAATTGTGGGACAAATGTCAGGAAAACGGCATTATCCAACAGTACATGAATGAAAAATCCAATTTATTTCCAGTGCACCAATTACAGGTAGACACCAGAGTTACAGAAAAAAAAATAGTTAGAATTATCAATATAACTTATTACAGTTTGGCGGGCCAGATTAAATAAATAGTTTGCTCATGCCTGATTTAAACTACAGAAAATACATTTGAAATATTACAAAGGCAAACGACGCTAAGGATAGCTTCCGATAAGTTAGCTTCCGATTCACGAGAGAATTAAAGGAACATTTCGCTGTATTTTTAACAGTTGGACCACAAAAACAGGTCCCAAAACCGCTGGACTGAGATATCTCAAACCTGGAATAAATTAAGCTTTGGATAACAAAGAATACATTTAACAGTTTCTGATATATGAAAGATTTATTTGCTTTGTAAAAAATGTGAATCAATGATTTTATCGCCTAAGAACAGGATCTGTTTTTAGGTGGTCAGAGTGTGAAAAATGGGGTAAAATCATTGTGTTTTAGCATTTTTACAAATCAAATAAAGTTTTCACAAATCAGAAACTGCGTTTAATGTATCTAAAGCATAATTTAATCCAGGTTTGAGCTTTGGTTTCTGAACAGGACCTGGTTTTTGGTGGTTTAACTGTAAAAAAAAAAATACAGTGGAATGTAACTTTAGTGCTCTTGTTAATCGGAAGCGAACTTTAGCGTCGTCAATGACGAACAGATTTGCTTCTTCTGTCAGAGAAAGCACAAGAATTCCCTTTAAAGGGGTTTAATAATAAATATTACATTTTCTAAATAAAGATAAAGTTGATACATTGACTTAAAAAACAATGCTATTCATCATAGATTGAAGAACGAAGGTGAAATTCTTAATTAAAGAAAAGTTAAAATATATAGAAATAGAAGCTTTGAACCTCACAGACTGAGTAATTTAACTGTAATAGCATGTATAAATTACTCCTAAATTCTCCTTATAACAGGAAGTAGGATTTCTATTAAGACTATTGACTTACCACGCATGTACTCGATCGTACCGTCCAGCACCAGATTCAATAGAGGGTCGAATCCTTTCAGAACTCCGCTGGCTAAAGAGGGAATAGTCAAAGAAAAAAAAAACAACTGAAATATCGATCCCCTCCACTGATATTTGGTCATCAATCCTCCGATAACTCCGACTGAAAGCCACCTACCCTCCCGTCCTCCTTGAAACTTCACACGAATTGGCTTGTCGATGTATTTGGACAAGTCAAAGATGCTCTCCTTCTTTTTCTTTTCTTTATCCTGCACGGAAAGTCAAGTTAGTTTCATTCATGCGGTTTGAGGCGCAGACAGTTAGCCTAGCATTAGCTTAGCATCTCTGACCAAGACAGTAAAATAATAATAAAAATAAAATAAAAAAGTCGTCTCTTACTTCAAAAATGTTCTTCTGGTTAAAATGTTTATTTACATAACATTATTACGGACTAATAGTAAATAGAACAATGTACAATAAGAGAAAAATAAAAGAAATAATTTCGTACTCACCGCCATGTTTGAGGTATGAACCGGAAGTAAACCTTTAACCCCGGAAACAATTTATCTACACCAATCGCAACCCCGCAAACCCGAAATTGACGTCATCAGACATTAATTTGCTCTTAAAAATGATTAAATATGTACTTAGATAATGGTTTGGTAATATTTTTAGTTTGCTAAATAATTGTAGTTTAAAAAAATATTTTTCAAAGTTGACCTCTTTCTTCACAGCATTCTCCAACTAGGGGAGTCTATTAATAAACAGTACTCACACCAGCTGGTGTGTTGGGAACCCAGTTCAGAAGTAGGACAAAACCGGAGATACATTTTTACTCTTTACATTGACTGTGGTGAAACTTTAGGGCTCAAAAAATAATTCTATGAGTTAAGACGACACAATGGATGAAGATGAATCTGCTTTTCATGGGAAAGACCCCGAGCCTGATTTTATTCCTGATGCTGTCCTACGCATAGAGGAGGAGAACTTTTACGTCTGCCGGGAGCATCTGGCCCTTCAGAGTCCATACTTCCGAGCTCTGTTCTTTGGCTGTGGAGTGGAAAGCCGCAAAAAGCTGGTGGAGATCAAAGGTGTGGGTCGGCAGTCCTTCAAAGTCTTGATGGAGTACAGCAAGACTCGCTGTCTAACGCTGGACAAAGAAAATGTTCTTGGGATTCTTGAGACTGCGAATTTTCTACAACTAGAGCGAGCCAGACTGCTGTGTTGCAAGTTCCTGGAGCGCGAGCTGCACCTCTCGAACTGTTTAGGAATGATGACCTATGCATGGCAACTGGGCTGCTCTCAGCTTTATTCTGCAGCTCGACAGGTTGTGCTCACACACTTCCCTGCAGTCTCAGCTGAAGAGGACTTCCTGTCTCTTTCCAAGGAAACTATAGCTGACCTACTTGCCAGTGATGATCTGGCTCTCTACAAAGACGATGTGGCGCTGGAAGCCACCCTCCGCTGGGTTTCGTTTGACCCCAAACGAGAAGAACATTTCTTAGAGCTGATAGAGCTGGTGAGACCCGAGTCTCTCTCCTTAGCATTTATTACTCAACTTCTGACCAGGATGAAAGGTTCTGACCCTCGAGCAAGGCTCATCGGCAAGCTGAATGAGCATTTCCCGCCCTCTTGGTCAGCAGGCAGGTCTTTGAGCAGGACCAAAGCTAGAGAGACTCTCTACGTCCTGGGTGGGCCTCATGATCAGGAGCAGCAGGCACTTTATCAGTTCCACCCTCTGAGCGGTAGATGGCAGAGCTGTGCACCTTTGCAGCAGAAGAATCTAACTCAGTACTCTGTGGCTGCAGTAGGTAATATTTAAATAAGAAGCTTGAGGTGTGCATGCTTCTCTTGAAACCCAAAAGGTGCAATGCAATCAATTTAGGTCTATTTTCCGTTTAGGAAACAACGTGGTTGTGAGCGGTGGCAACTTCAGAGATGTGCTGTGGTTCAGTGTGGACTGGGTGAAGATTTATGAATGCGTGAACCAGCGTTGGGTGGATGGGCCGGCCCTGCAGAAATCCAGACACAGCCACTGCTCCGTAGGCCTGGACTCTTCTCTGTATGTCCTGGGGGGCTGCATGGATGAAGGCCTCGTGGCGGATGTGGAGAGGTTAGTTCTTAGATCAGAAGATGGCTGGCAGGGGGTGAGCCCCATGGTCAGGGCAGTGGAGCGGGCAGCCGCTGTGGCTGTGGGGGTGTGTATCTATGTAGCATGTGGCCTGGATGAAAACGGGGAGGTGTATGCAGGAATTCAGAGGTACTCAGTGAAGGAGGATCAGTGGGACGTGGTCTCCTTTTCTCCATTTCCAAGGTGAGAAAATTATTACCTCTACTTTTTTTTACTTTTTTGAATTTAAAGATCCACTCTGATCATCTTTTATTTTCATAGAATTTCACAAACATCATTAGGGGCCTCATAAGGTGTCCATCAGGGGTGTCAAACTCAATCACACAAGGGGCTAAAATCAAAAACACACATAATGCCGCGGACCGAACTGGATAAACATTTATTTAACACTCTAAAAGTAAATTTTTAAACTTTAAAGCTGTAACTTTTTAACATAATTATATTAAATATATAGCATTTCATGCGATAATGCTAATGTGAATGCTGGAAGCTGAATTTGGCCACAGAAGATGCTAGTGCTGATAGCTGAAATCACTGAAGCTGATAGTTAAAAATGCTGAAGCTGATAGCCAGCAAAATATTAGCTAAATACTAAAATTAACCTAAAATGATTATAATAAAAAAGCTTAAATTAGCCAAAACAGTTAGCGTGTAAATATTAGCCTACGGTAACTTCAAAACAGTCGAAAACTAAAATTTAAAGCCTAAATTAGACAAAAAGGCTAGCATGTAGCTGAAATATCAGCTAAACTCCAAAATAGCTTAAAAACTGAAAAAAGCCTAAATTAGCCTAAAAAAACTAGCATGTAGCTGAAATATTAGCTGAAGCCCAAAATAGCATGAACTAGACATAAAGCATTACCTGAGATAAAGCTAGTGTGAATGCTGTAAGCTGAATGTGGCCGCTGAAGATGCTGAAATTGATAGTTAAAAACCCTGAAGCTGATATCCAGCTAAAATATTAGCTAAATGCCGAATGAACCTAAAAAAATTATAAAAAACTTAGGGTAGCCCAAACAGCTAGCATGTTGCTGAAAAAATAGCTAAACTGAAAAAAGCCTAAATTAGCAAAAATTAGCCAAAACAGCTAGCATGTTGCTGAAATATTAGCTAAACTCCAAAATAGCCTAAAAAAATCTTAGTAAATGCTAAAATAGTCCAAAAAGCTAACAGAATGCAAATTCTTAAAACTAAAACGAAAACTTTTTAACATTTTTATGAATAATAAAAAGGCAGGAATATTCCAGAATAATCAACTTAAACCTTCATGAACTTTCAATATTTACTCTCCATAGAAATACATTTTGTCAAAATTTTACAAGTTAGAAAATATGGACTAGGTCACTAATAATAAAATAAAATTATCTGGAGGGCCGGATCCGGCCGTGACTTTGGTACTTGTTTTAAATAAACATATGAACATAAATACATAAACTGTTATCTACACAAACCCTCTTTTAATCATATTTACCCACACAAGGTTCAGTGGAATTATCTACTAAACATTTTATAAAATAACTTTTCTGCATACTGTATTATTTATATTATTTGCTTAATATCCAACCGTTAATAAAATCCTTAAAGGCAACAACATTTTTTGTATTTTTAGTTAATTTGTTCAGTTTATTCCATACATCAGAACCATTCACTGAAACAGATCACCTATGTTCTAAATCTTAAAATTTTAATATTTCTTGTCCTTTTTAGTGAATTTGATTTTCTCAATTTTAATAAAGAAATGCAGATGGATGTAAAAACACCAAAAGTATGATTTTAGTCAGAGTGGGTCTTTAAAAAGTGGTTGAAATCATAGACTTAATATATAAATACAGTAAAAGTTTCCCTCAAAAATTCTCTCCAAGGTATGATCTAGTTGCCACTGAACTCAACGGCGCCCTCTACCTGTTTGGAGGCCTATCGCTGCGTCTCGACATGGAGACGGACGAATGGACTGTGCTGGATGAGCAATGTCTGGACCGAAAGTTCTTCTGTGGCTGCACCACAGTCAGCGGTCAGGTCTACCTGGTCAGTGAGCGGAGGAGTAACAAAGCGTTCCCGAACATGCTGCTGCTGGACCCTTACATAGACACCTGCCTTGAGATGGACGACGCCATTCCCTGTCCGGTCCCCATCAGAGGCTGTGTCACCATAAGAAGGGATTAAAGTCTCGTTTATGTTCTTATTTATTCTTTCATTTAAAAAGAATGATTAGAATCATGTATTAAACAAGGGTGATTTATTAAAATTTGTCAAAAAAGAAGCCACACTGAACAAACATTCAGAGGTTTTAGAACAGTCAAGAGCAACTTTCCTGAAAACATTTTCATGGTTTTATATATCAAATACACATTTTAGTTTTTTTTTAAAGCAGAACAGCCCTTTTAAAAATTAAACCCATTTTATTTTCTGCAATAAATACTCATTAGGGTAAAAAAACAAAGATACAGATTTACAAAATCATATGCTAAATGATAGCATGTTGCTAATTAGCTCAACCTTAAACCTCCCATGCAGTGTAAGGTTAGTGTTCAGAGTACATTTACATTTTAGCAACTTTATCCTCTAATTTCTTGAAGATGTCACATTTTTTATTCATTTATTTGTGGTTAGACCCTGCGTTCTTGCTTTTCTTAACTACTGGCATCAATTAACAAATCAATTAAGCTTCTTGTTAAAAAAAAATCCTTAAAAACAGCAGCCTAAGGCACAAAACAAACATATAGCAAACTGTAGTGCTAAGTGTCCTCAAAGAAAGTATCACAATTAGAAAAAATACACAATAAATAGATTAAATAAAAAACATAGTATTTGACAGATCATTATTTAAAAAGTGGGAATTGTGGGAATTTAAATTATTCTTTTTTGTGTGAATGGGCTTCAGCTTGTTTGTGAAAATGTTTAAATAAATAAATAAAAAGATGGTTCTGTTACTACTTGATCATTTTATGTTGTCTTGGGGTGAAGCGGCTGGAGCCTATCCCAGCATCATCTAGGAAAAGTGTTAAGGCCTTTGCTTGCTTACAAAAATTGCAATTTTATAATCTTTTATGGAAGCTGCAAAAAAACAAAAATGTTTACCAACAGATTAGGATCTATGTACAGTAAAATATAAATCAGCTGGAGGTAATTTCCACTTAACTAGTGCTTGAAGTTTGTTCTTTTTTTAAATATTTCCCATTTTACAGGATGATTTCATTTACAACAGAGGAAATATATATATATATATTTTTGTCGGAAAGAAAAGAAAACTAATAAAAACGAGAAGAAGAATCGAGCAATTTCCTTAACTATTTACAGAAAAGTTGTTGCATCATAAAGACTTTAACAAACTCTTTTAGAAAAGCTCTTCATTTCCTTCTTGATCTGTTCAAATTAGTTTTCTCTGACATGCTGCACACTAGAGCTGCCACGATTAGTCGACTAATCAACGACTAATCGACTATTAAAATAGTCGACGACTAATTTAATAGTTGGTTCGTAGTTACTTTATAATATATGGGGTAAAGTAGTAAAGTTAAACAAAGCTATGAGTGTTCAGCACCAAAAAAGACACTTTTTACATTAGAGTCAGTGCGACCAAAACTTTATGTTTTGTGAAAAATAGTTCCTTGCTTCCGATGCAAACCTCATTTAATTGTGTGAATATTTAGGCAAGATCAGAAACAAGCCTTTAAATATATTCATGGACTATGTTTTCATCTTTTATAGTAATTAAAAAATGGAATTTAGCTAATATTTTAGCAAGATGCTAGTTTAGTTTCAGACCAATTTAGAGTTTAGCTTCTATTTTAGCAACATGCTAACATATTTGACTAATTTATTTACTGAGGATTTTTAGGCTATTTCAGAGTTTAGCTAGTGTTTTAGTCATGTGTTAGCTTTTTGGCTAATTTGGCATCTATTTAAGTTTTTTATGCTAATTTGGAGTTTAGCCTTTAATTTAACAACATTTTAGCGTTTTGGCTAATTTTTTATCTACAGTTTTTTTTTAAAGAGTAATTTAGAGTTTAGCTTCTAATTTAACAGCATGCTAAAATTTTTGACTAATTTAGTTGTTTAATTTAGTTGTTTAGGTTTTTGGCTAATTTGGTATCTACTGAAGTTTTTATGTTAATTTGGAGTTTAGCTAATATCTTAGCATGCTAAACATGCTAAAGTTTTTGGCTAATTTGTTATTTAGAGGTTTTTCAGACCAATTTAGAGTTTAGCTTCTATTTTAGCAACATGCTAACGTTTTTGACTAATACTGAGGAATTTTTAGGCCATTTTAACGTTTAGCTAGAATGTAAGCAACAAGCTAGCTTTTTAGGCTGATTTGACATCTACCGATGTTTTTTTTTTTTTTTTTTTGGGCCAATTTGAAGTATAGCTCATATTTAAGCAACACGCTAAATATTTTTGCCAAACTGGCATGTATTAGGGATTTTTAAGCAATTTACTACAATTTTTGAAATAAATTTTGGTCACTTCAGTGCTTCATAGTTCTTTAACAAATAATCTTTTAGCAGATGTAACATTTAGCAAATAGCTTTTGCATTTTCAGTAAATCTCTGCAGCAATTTAAGTAAATTGAGTCACTATTTTCAGAAATAAGCTTCAGCATCTTCAGTGACTACTTTCAGCTAAAAGTATTCACACTAACATTATTACAGGTAATGCAACTTTTTTAGTTTATTCTTGTTTTAATACCAGAATCTAATTAAGGACAGAGGCTGCATGATTTATTAAAAGTTTATAAACTATCATCTTCATCGTCTTTATTTTTAGTTAGTTTAAAGCTAATGATGGTTAAGATGAGTGCTTTACATCCTTTTTGCGAATGATTAGTCGACTAATCGGAAAAAATAATCGGTGATTAGTCGACTATTAAAATAGCCGTTTTTGGCAGCCCTACTACACACATTTGCAAATCCTCTGTGCTCTATTCTTTTTAAAGAACATGTAGACGTCTCCTGATCTGAATAAACGGTGTTGAATGAACTCATGCATTAATGGCATAAATTAAATAATTCCGAGCGAACGGGATTGGGACGCTGCGACGGCGTGTGAGGAGCTGCTTCACTATCTGGCTTTGGGCATCCTGCTGTTCATATTCCTCTGGTTGGTCAGGTTGTTCAGGACACAGTTGTGGGCCAGCGACGTTAAGTTTGAGTTGCTCATTTCCTTCTTTTGCCTCCAGTCCACCTCATCCTCTTTATCCTTACGATCTTCGTCCTCGTCTTCGTTTTCATCCACCTCGCTCTCTTCGTCGCTGCGTTCGTCACGCTCAACCTGCAGAGAAGAGTTGGGAATAACTGAGTATTTCCACACCTCGAATTCTGTCAGTTGGTGTTTAAGCTGCGCTTACTTTGCCTTTGAAGATAAACTTGTAAACCATCCGCAGGATGAGGTAGGCCCAGAAGATGTGCAGCGCTTGGAGAACTAACAGCAGCGCGTTGAAGAAATAGTAACCAAAGAAAGGTTGAAAAAAGTCAAGAGAAACCAGCAGCGTTGTGTGGATCACTCTGGAGAAAAGAGTCACAGAACGACAACATTTGAGAGTTTTCTTCACAAATGTTGATTTCATTTAAACAGTTAAAACAGTGTTTTAAGGCCCTGTGAATCATCTTAGGATCCATATATGGACTGTAAGCCCACCCTGGTTTCCCATCATCCCTTTGTTTACACTCTCTAGAAAACCCCTCACACCCCCAACCTAACTTTACCGTTGCGACAAACATGATGAGCAATATAGGAGCCATCCAGCTGTACAGGAAAACAAAGACGTACATGGACCTACTCATTTACAAGTGGATACATCAGAATGGAGCGGAGGAGGGAGCTCGTGGCGTGTCTTTGTAGGTTATACTGCTTGTTTTTGTCCACAAGAATTTGAATAAATAAATACTCAGAAATGTAATTTTGATCTTAATCTATTTTATGTATGTCCTCCATCATGAGAAAAATGTCACAAGAACATGCAAAATGACTGATTATGGCAAACTTTTGAGTTATTTTGTTTATGTTTGTATTTATGTTTAATGATTACTTTTTTTTTACATTTTATATGAAATGATTTGTGTGTCAAACTGAAAAAAAAAATCATTGCAATTTGGTGCCACCTCCAGTAGATGGCGCCCTAGGCGGCCGCCTAGGTCGCCCTGAGAACATGGTAAAAACACTGAAAACATGATTTCATGGGAGTTGGTCTTTATGCCTCGTTTCCACTGAGTGATCTGGATCCGACCAGTACAGTATTTTAAGTGTTTCCTTTATAAAATGTCCCCAATAAACTGGACCATTTTTGGCCCCCCATCGGTTGTAGGTCCATAGAAAAACGGAACAGTTAGGGTGGAGCTACTACACGATGTAATCCATTGATTGGCGGAAAGGTGTTGAGAGAATAGCAAGCGTCTGACCGGCGTTTTTCCCGACTCAAGATCCAAATAGAAAGTTTTGTCCTTTTTCAGCTGAATTCTTATAAACTATTAAATTCCTTAAATTCACTATTCCCCCCCTTTTTGCTGAGGCTAAGGATCGGAGACACGCTGAGACCGCGAACCCTTGTAGTCCCACCACTATGACGGTCACAGCTACGTCATTGGTCTACGCCCCACATGATCCAACACTCATGGAAATGATCACCTGAATTCCCCGGACGATTCTAAACTGACCAAGAGTGGACCGGTCCGGTCCGGACTGCTCAGTGGAAACGAGAAGTCTTCAGTCAGCCATGACTGAGACATAAGCTGCTGATGAACACTCTCACCTGCCAGGAAACACCACCAGCCTTGAAACCAGGAAGACCAGAGCGAAGACGACAAACAGCGAGTCACAAGTCCTCGTCCACACCGCGTAATGAAGCATCTTGGCAGACTAAGAAAGAGAAAAACACTAATATTACATTATTTGATAAAAACTTCATACTCATATAAGGCTTTTCTGTCCAACCCTGTTCATTACAGCAACTTTATGTTGAACTTAAAGGGTTTTAACTCTAAATAATGGCACTAGTGATGACTCTGCCCTTCGTTCTCTACTTTGATGAAAGTAACCTCAGTAATTTAACGCAATTCAGCCACTTATAGTCAGAATTGAGAGCTCTGCTTTCTGGCTCAGCTCTCTCTTCACCACAACGGGCCGGTACAGCGACCGTAAACTCTCCCATCACTCGTGAACAAGACCTCAAGATATTTAAACTCCTCCACCTGAGGCAGGAGAACTCCACCCATCCAGAGAGGACAAACTACCTTTCTCCGGTCGAGAACCATGACCTCAGACTTAGCGGTGCTGACCCTCATCCCTTCACACTCGGCTGCAGACCGCTCCAGTGCATGCTGGAGGTCCTGGCTCGATGGAGCCAACAGAACAACATCGTCTGCAAAGAGCGGACCCCCAAAAACCAGACCCCTCTGGCCCCCGCCTAGAGATTCTGTCCATAAAAACTATGAACAGAACCGATGATAAAGAGCAGCCCTGCTGTATGGAACTAAATCTGGGCCATAAATATTTGAAACCCCTAAATAAACATTTTGAAAAAAAATATTGGTGTTTGGCCCAAAAAAAAAAAGAAGTTATTCTAAAATAAAGTTAATTATTTTCAGCCTTAAATTATCTTTTTTTAGGTTTCAAAACTCAAAATTTATATTTCAAAACTTTTTTTTCTGTCTAACTTTTTTTTTTCTTTGTTTTCGAATCTAATCATTTCCGTTTTAACATTTTAGGCTCCATTGGGGCGGTGCTAACACGAAGGACCAAAACTCCCAGACTCTTTTTGACCAGGGCACCCTCCACAGGACCCCACAAGGGATTCTCCAAATCCACAAAACACATATGGACCGGATGAGCGAACTCCCATGAACCCTCCAGCACCCTGAAGAGGGTCCAGGTCAGAAACCTCACTGTTGTTCCTGGATCTGGAACCGTCAACATTGTTCAAATAATTAGTTTTACCTTATTTGCCCCAAAGACCATAGTAGAAAAAATTAAAACACATCTAAGAGTTAAAAATAAATAAAATAGTTCAAATATTAATTGACCAAACACAACTGATCTCCATCAGTGACTCAGTACTAGAATTATAATATCTAGAACTTGCACCTGTTCCCACTTATGTCCTCCATAACTGTTGAGTTTAAGTAGTATTCAAGTTCACGGCTATGAAATGCCAGCAGCCTCATGTTTAAGCCACTGTGATAACCATCAACCAGAGAACCAGTTAAGCCTTAGGCTACACAACAAGATCTTCGTGTTTCTACAGATTTCAGATCAAAAACCAAACTGTGAGAAGTTATCTGTGACGGGTCACACCCAGGAGGATCTGCCTCAAGGAGCAAAGAACAAAACGAGGTGAAAACCATACGAAAAAATTCAGAAACTGTCTGGCATTTTTTTTTGTTTTTAACAGAACATACCTCGGAATATTATTTAGTTTGCTGCTTATTGGGAAACTTGGGTGATTTCAACGTAAAATCAACTTAAAACATGTTTTATGACCACAAACTGGACTTTTTCTGTCCCTATCTCCAACTTAATAACTTTTTAACGTTCTACCTCTGAAACATATTCACAATAACAGTTGACTTTCTATTTCTATTTTACCTCCAGCAGGATATCGGATGAGTCATGCACCAGCATCACCAGCGTTCCAACTCTCACGTAGTTCGCACAGTAGGAGAAACCAATGAGAAACAAGGTGGCGATATGATGGATCACCTGCTCCTTAAAGTCCTGGAACACAGAAAGAGACACTTCTATAGGGAAGGTAGCAGAAAAACCATCATCTTTGTCTGCGATGTCCATGCTGAGCAATCGTGAAAAGGGTCTAAATCAGGGGTGTGAAACTAAATCCTACAAGGGGCCAAAATCCAAAACACACCTTAGGATTAACATTTATTAAACACTCTAAAACTACATTTTGAAAAAATTAAAAGCGCAACTCTTTAACATAATTATGAACTAGATACATAGCGTTACCTGTGATAATGCTAGTGTGAATGCTGTAAGCTGAAGTGGGCTGCTGAAGATGCTGAAATTGATAGTTAAAAACGCTGAAGCTAATATCCAGCTAAAATATTAGCTAAACGCCAAATTTACCTAAAAGATAATTTATAAAAAACTTAGGTTAGCTCAAACAGCTAGCATGTTCCTGAAAAAATAGCTAAACTGAAAAAAGGCTAAATTCCCCAAAATAGCAAGCATTTAGCTGAAATATTAGCTAAACCCCAAAATAGCCTAAAAAAAATGAAAAAAGCTTAATTTAGCCAAAATAGCTAGCATGTACCTAAAATACTAGCTAAACACCAAGATGGACTAAAAAAAATGAAAAAAAAAAGCCAAAATTAGCCAAAGCAGCTAGCATGTAGCTGAAGCATTAGCTAAACTCCAAAATAGCCTAAAAAACTGAAAAAAGCTTAAATTAGCCAAAATACCAAGCATAGCTAACATAGTAGCTAAACACCAAAATGGACTAAAAAACTGAAAAAAGCTTAAATTAGCCAAAACAGCTAGCGTAGCTAAGATACTAGCTAAACACCAAAATGGACTAAAAAAGGAAAAAAAAGCCAAAATTAGCCAAAGCAGCTAGCACGTAGCTGAAATATTAGCTAAATCCCAAAACAGCCTAAAAACAAAAAAAAAGCTAAAATTAGTCAAAATAGCAAGCATGTAGCTGAAACATTAGCTAAACTTCAAAATAGCCTAAAAAACTGAAAAAAAGCTTAAATTACCCAAAATAGCTAGCGTAGCTAAAATACTAGCTAAACACCAAAATGGACTAAAAAAAATGAAAAAAGCCAATATTAGCCAAAATAGCTAGCATGTAGCTGAAATATTAGCTAAACTAGCCCAAACTAGCCCCCAATAAATCTTAGTAAATGCCAAAATAGTCCAAAAAGCGAACAGAATGATGATCAGGAGGGTTTTACTTTGACATGTGCTTCAGATATTTTTCTTTTGCGGTATGTGCTGCTCCCTTTTGAAACCTTACCACTCATGTCACTCAAAAGTTTCAAAACGAAAGCAACAAATAGTATCAAAGTCACATGGAATCGCATGAATAGTTTAACAAACTCATGAGCAAGAACAAAGAACTCACTTTTCGTTTGACGTCCACAGAGACGGAAAGCAGCAGAGACAAATAGAAACCCATCTCCAACATGTAATACCAGTAATGAGCGCTGGCCACGGGCTGAAAACCAGAAGAAGCACAACAGTCAGGGAACATTTGCATAACTTCAAAACTTTGTTTTGCAAAACATTTGTGTTACTCTTGTGTATCACAGAGCGACTGGTTGTCCTTCAGTTGCTAACAGACCCTTAAAATATAGTAATTTGTGTAAAATTGTTGCACATTTTCCACTACAACTGTAATCATAAAAAACCTGCACAAATAAGGCTGCATGAAAGAAAAAAGGTTAAATCAGGAGTCTAAAATCTCAAAAAGAACCTTACAGAACACACGGCCCTCAGTGTTTGCAGCAACACAATAGCAGGAAGTAGACTGAGGAATTTTATCCAGAAAAAAACTTCCTTTTTTTGCCACAATGCCTCTGGAAAGTTAACAGTCAGACGGTTTGCAGGTGCTGATTTCTTTCAGGTGTTTTGAGACCATGACCCTTCAAAAAAGACAGATTTCCAGGGAGGAATGCAGCCGTGCAGGAATGCTGTACTGTCCTCCAAACCACAGAGATATCAGCTTTTTCACTCCAATGTGTAAAAGCTGCTTTTATTTTGAACAGGAAGTAAGAGAATTCAATAAAAGGGAGTTGGTGAAAACTGTTTTTAAGTCAGCTACTTCCTGTTATTGTTTTACTTAGATGCAGACTGAATTGGTTTTGATAAATAATTTGAATTATTAACACTCAGGATTATCTGGATAAATCCTTGGATCGTTGTTTATAGGTTTGTTTAGTTTCGCCTGATTTTCATAGATATTTTTACATAGTTTTAACTTTTCTTTGCTTTGTTTTTGGATTTATAAATTAGTATTTTGTCTTTGCTTGTTGCTATAAAAAAATAAAACTGTTTGATCTAATTTTTTTTATTTTTGATGGTAAAAAAATGACAATTTATGAATAGGAATTGAGTTTTTTGGATAATTTCAAGTTAGTTGTGGAACTATTGAATCATTTTTAGGGATGGGTGTCAATAATAATTTCCAGAATTGATTTAATTTGATTTACCAGACCCTGGATTGATTCGATTCTGATTTTTTTTTTTTATTTATTCATTTGTGAGTTTACACAGTTAACACATTTAAACACATTTGTTTAGAAATATATTAATAATCTACTATATGTTTTAAATATATTTATATGAATCTGATACAATTCAAAAACTGTAAAATGTATTAGTAAAATGATGAAATGTTAATTGTTAATATCATACAGTGTTACAAGTTCTAACAAAAATTTTCATTAACATTGTAAACATTGTTCTGCCTCTCCTGGATCGCGTTTCAGTTTGGCCACTAGAGGGAGCTTGCACTATAGCAGTACACTTTTTTCAAGAAGAATGAGCAAAAAATGTGTTTTACACCTGAAATGGTTATTTTAAAACATATTTTCTTAAAAGAGTTTGTAAAATTCATGTATGTGAGTTTATAAAGATGTATGTTTACGTCGACTGAGCGTTAGCATTAGCCGTCCTATGGGAAATACCATTAAATGTTAGCATTAAGCTAGCAGACTTTAGCTTTAAGTTCTAGACGGATCTCCATTTTTAGTAAACTATTAAGCTTAGATAGATCCCAACAGATTTTATCAACCCAGTGCTAGTCATTTAATGAAAAACATCAGTAAAAAAAAAAAAAGAAGCTTGTTTGACTGATTTAACTATAAATTAAAGTAAATTGTAACAAAAACTCAAGCAGACCCTTGACTGCTAAGGAGTAAACAGAGAAAAAATCAATATATTATACATTCTAGTCACATTAAAACTCTGGTTTTGGATACCTAATCCAGTTTATGTGAGGAAGTACATTGTTGCTTCCCTCCCCTCCTCCTCTCTAATGTTTACAATGAATCCTGCAAACCTTTTAGCTGTTATTCTAACAGCTTTGCATGAAAACCGCCCTGAGACTCAGACACATCCCGCTGGAGTGAGTGAGCTCTTCTTTTCCTTTAAACTCAGTGAAAAGCCAACTGTTTCTAAAAAAATGTCTAAGATTGATAAGACAGGGAGGGACAAAACAAACAAATTAAGGGATAAAAGGTACCTTAAAGTGTCCGTTTGAAAAGATTTTAGGGCCGAAAGAGTAAGATTTCTGACTCACTTTAGAGCTTTTTTAATCTTTTCACAAAATGTTACAGGATTGTAGTTCTTCATAGAAAACTGACTCCAAAACAAATCATCAGGGGCCCGCTTCTTTTGTTGAAACTCTGAGTTTGGGAACTCAGAGTTAAGGAAAACTCAGAGATGTGAACTCAGAGTTAAAGAAAACTCAGAGTTTCTGGTTTTAGAAATGGA
Source organism: Oryzias melastigma (assembly GCF_002922805.2). Lineage (NCBI taxonomy): Eukaryota > Metazoa > Chordata > Actinopteri > Beloniformes > Adrianichthyidae > Oryzias > Oryzias melastigma. Next base: position 7,495,265 of record NC_050515.1, read on the forward strand.
GGTACCTTAAACCCGTGAAAGTGAGTTAAACCAAACCCGTTTCACGACACAGGCTTAACTGAACTCAGGATTAATCACTACTGAGTCTGTGAACATAACCGGGTCTGGAGCAGGTTTCCTTCAGGAAACTCAGAGTTCTCTGTGGTCTCCGCCCATTCTTAAAGTGAAGGATGCTCAAATAGTACTTCCTCATTAACATTTTGAGAACATTTACATTAGAGACGTCACATTTCCGGCCATAATGAAACCAAAACGGCATGTCCATTCATAGAGGATCCCATAGACGAGGAGGCGGGATTAATCCGGAGGAAACGTCTTTTATGTCAGGAGAGATTTTGAGGCCACGAGTCGATTGCCTGGCGTATCCCGATACATTTTTAGTTGAGCGATACTACTCAGAGTTTACTTTTTTCAGCTGTTCTGAAACTAATAACTCTGAGTTTGCAAACTCTGAGTCAGTCAACTCTGAGTGCAGGTTTGAACTCTGAATTTGTTGCTTCTTAAATCGGCCCCCGAGTAGCTTCTTTAGTGTTTGAATAAGCAGTAAAACATTTTCTAGAACCATTTTTAAAGTTCTGTTGCTAAAAAGAACATAAATCTTGAAGTGAATGGAAATCTTTGGAGAATTTTTAAGAAAATCTTTTATTTTGTACAGCGGTACAATACGTATCATGATGCCTGTCTTTGTGTCCAGTCACCAAAACTTTGATTTTATGCATTTTTTAATGATTGTGAGTAAAAAAAATCCTAAAATGTTCAACCAGGAATGAAATGATCTTCCTTCTTTTAAACTAATTACAAAACTACCCAGAGTTCACCGGGGCGTGACACCATTGTCATGGGAAAGTAGTACAAATCTGGAGAATGGGCTCACACATTCAGATTTGGTAACTCATTAAGCCTCATCTCTGCCAACAGAGAAAAGACGTTTGACACGATCAGTTATGCTGCTGGTTTCTAAAGAGAAAGGAAAAATGATAACAGTCACACCCAACATTTCTAACTCCTCCTAAGTCTACAGTTTACTGGAGCTCTGCCAGTCGCCTGAAAGCAACACATGGAGGGTAAACAAGACACAAAGGGGCTCACCTGTTTGGGGTAACCCCTCCAGCACTCCCTTTGATCCCAGAACCACGGAGTCTGGGGGAAAATGGATCATCGCTGAATTAATCACAGATTCAACAGAACATTTTTCACAGATGATTGACTTACATCAATTAGTGAGCCGAGGCCTCCAACGAACGCGATGAGGTAGAACACAAACCGCCAGCTGCACAGACGGAAACAGAGCGAGGAGTTTAATCCCCAGACGGTTTTGTTTTAACTGACATTCCAGAAACACGAGGTGCTGCTAATGTACACGCATGCACTGCAGGAAAATGACAGTAAAACCAAGGTGGTGTGGTGGCCCTGGGGCAGGAAAACACTTCAGAACTTTCATTTTCTTTCATGTATAAATAACTGACAAACAATGCGAAGATTTGGCGGATCTGGTTCGCCAGGTAATTATGACCCTCCAGATCATTTGATTTTACTTGTATTTTTATTCTTATCTAAAGAGTTTGGAAAATTCAAAGCTGTGACTTTATAAAGATGTTCATTTAGTCAGCAATGTATGTCCAAGTGTTAGCATTAGCCGTCCTGTCGGAAATTCCATTATACGTTAGCATCAAGCTAGCGGATTTTAGCATTATGTGTCAGCTCAATCTATGCTTTTCATGGATTGATTATTGATCTATTAGGCTTAGATCGATCCATATCAATTAATCGATTTTATCAACCCAGCCTGATGATCCGATATGTATCACGATACGATACATATCCCAAAATATCCCAAGAAAGTACCAGAAACAATATTTCACAGTTTTTTTAAGAGTATGACTTATGAAATATCCAACCTGAATATTAATACAAATTTTAGGTTAATAAAATGGTAAAATACATTTTATTTAATGATCAGAACGTTAACTCACTCAAATGTTCTTTTGTATGGTAAATTAAGAAATATACAACAAAATAAGTCTCATTTTTTTCCAGAAACATTTAAATGTGATGAGGCACCAAAATCCGTGTTTTTATTTTGTACTGGTAGCTCCTTCATGTCCGGTACCCATCCCGAGTAAATAAAGCTAAATTGTGCACGTCGTATTGGGTTTGTAGTGGTTACAGATTGGGTAGCAGCACTGACTCAAGATGGTTCATCTGGCAGCAAAAACAACGATTGATAAATGATTAAATATCGTCTTGGCGAGATTTTAAATCGATTTAAGTATCGTCAAATGAAGTATTGTGATATTTGATTGTATTGATTTTTCTAACAGCCTTAAAAAATTGTTTATTTGTTGAAAGTCTTCAATGAAAGAATCTGTCAGTCACATTAATAAAATGAACTTTAACCAATTAATCGGAGTTAACTTGTACAGGTGGAAAGAGTTATTCATTAAATATTTTTAAAGTATTTCTGTTCTCAAACACATTTTACTCACTTTAATATCTAACATGAACATGAGTTGAATTCAATCCAAAAAAGGGACCAAAAATGAGAAGCTAGATAACGTGACTCACGAGGCTTCACAGAACTTTCTTGTGTTGTTGGGTCGGTCCTGGTTCCTCCTGTGTCTGAACCAGGTCTGGATCCTTCTTTGTGAGAGTCCACACTGCTTACTCAAGGCCAACTCTTCAGTCTGAACGCACAGAGGGACATATTTCAGAATAATGTTGCTTTTTCCTGCTTTATGGATAAAGGATGAGAATAAAAATAAGAATGTTTACGGTTGTTTTGTCAACAACATGTTTAAATCAGCCGTTTGATGAGATCAGAGACGACATGTCCATCAGTGAGACACCGATACTCAGGTTCCTGTTACCTCCGACAGAGCTTTGGTAAAGGTGAAACTTAATTACAAAGTTGGTAACACTGTCTTTAAAGCATTTTTGCTTTGTTTTCGTCAAAGATGTGACTGTTTGAAACAACTAAATGTACCTTTTGTCTGTTTTGGAAAGTGTTTGCTGAAAGCTAAAAACCAAAAATCTGTTTGCCAAGAAATTACAGCAGAAGAAAACGAATGAAAATATCAACATTCAACACTGAATTGTCTTAATGAAGCGTAAAAAGGGATTTTTTTTTTTTTTCCAGACAGGTTAAAGCCTGCATGCTGTGAAAATCCAAACCAGGAGTCAGGTGCAAACCTGAACTGTGTTGCATGCCTGCACCTGTTTATTGATCAACTCAGGAAAACAACACCAACCTCACATTTTAAAGAGCTAAAATAAATATTGTGTTTTTACTAAATGAAGAAGGTGGTGGAGTTGAGTGAACTAGAAAAATAGTGCTACTTTAAAATGAAAATACACAAAACAGAAGTCACTAAAACCATTACTTTAGTGAAAACGTTTGCAAAAAACATGTAAATATTATGACAAATTGAATGTATAGAAGAAATCGGCACAAATTTATAAGAATTAGTTGCTATTTTGCTCACTTGCAAGTGAACCCTGGTGTGGTTCACTAGGAGAAAAATGAACTTTAAGGTGGATTTAAAGTGTGAAATCAAGCTTAAAATCTCATTTAAAAAAAAAACGAATAAAAAAATAAATAAATAAAGTGTCATCTGCAAACATATCAACACACAGTATGGTAAGATAATATGCACCAATAGGATAATGATCTTTTTATGTGCTCCAATTATGCGGTTTTGCAGCAGCATCCTCTTTTCAGATGCATCGTGAAAACAAACCAAATAAAGGTGTGCACATATTTCAGCTCTGTGAACTCCTCCTTCAAACCCTGCCTCACCTGCAGAGGAAGTGCTGAATGTTTGCAAAAAAACAAAAAACACTTTCGCTCTTCCTTGATATGATAAACAAGTTTTACAAGCAGAAGTTTCCAGATGATAAACCGCTATTGTGTTATGAGTCATTAGCTAAAAGATCTTTTACTTTCATTGTTTTCTTAATTCACATCAAAGACTAGGAATTTTTAATTTAGCAAAACAGAAACAATATTTGTGCAGTAAAAATAAAAAAGTTTCTTCAGTCTATTTTAGACTCTTTTTAATTTCGTTTTTCCCAACATAGAGAATTGAAACATTTTAAAGTGACAGGAGCAGGAACTCAAACCTGCGATGGCTGCCGGCTCTTCTGCTTATAAAAGGCTTCCAGCTTTGGGATCGAAGGAGCTTGGATCCGAATGCGGTCCTTCACGCCTAAACACCGGCTCAGTGGGACAGCAACAGCCCTGGAGGACAGGACAGACGGCCATTCTGAATGTTAGTCGCAACATAAATCCTCTACGTTTCATTGTGATTCCAACAGCGTCAGACATTTATGCAACGTGACACAGCCTGACGTTCACTGTGAGTGTCGGTGCTGCAGCATTTAGAGTGAAAAACGGTTGGTAACAGTCAGGAAGAGGTAGATGCTGTGAAGTGTTGTGTGTTGCAAGTTCTTTAGTTTTATTTTATTTTGAGTTTTGTGGTACAAATTAGGCCTGCAGAATACATCGCAAATGTATTATCATCGCAATGTCAGCCTGTGCAATACATCGCAAATTTATCATCTTTGCTATATCATTTTCTTTTTTTTTTTGCTAATTTGGATTTTAGCTAATATTTTAGCATTATGCTAGCTGTTTTTGCTAATTTAGATATTTTGCCAGTATTTTGGCTAATTTGGAGTTTAGCTAATGTTTCAGTACCATGCTAGCTGTTTTCTCTAATTTTGGCTTTTTTTCATTTTTTTAAGGCTAATTTTGAGTTTAGCTTAAGCTAGCTGTTTTCGCTAATTTAGGTATTTTACCATTTTTGGGGGCTAATTTGGCATTTAGCTAATGTTTCAGCTACATGCTAGCTGTTTTGACTAATTTTGGCCTTTTCTTCTTTTTTTATGCTAATTGGAGTTTAGCTAATATTTTAGCCTTACACTAGCTGTTTTTGCTAATTTTGATATTTTACCAGTTTTTTTTGTTTTGGTTAATTTGGCATTTAGCTAATGTTTCAGGTACATGCTAGCTGTTTTGGCTAATTTAGGCCTTTTCTCCATTTTTTAAGGTATTTTGGAGACTAGCCAATATTCCAGCAACATGCTAGCTGTTTTGGCTAATTTATATTTTCTTTTCTGTTTTTTTAGCTTATTTGGCCTTTTGCTAATATTTTAGCTAGCTATAAGCTTTAGCATTTTTTTTGCTATTACCTTAAGCAGTGTTGGGCATCTCACTTCAAAAAAGTAATTAGTTATAGTTACTAGTTACTTCTCCCAAAAAGTAATTGAGTTAGTAACTCAATTACTGCATCTTCAAAGTAATTAGTTACTTGGAAAAGTAACTCGTTTTAAATTACTCTTTAAATATTCTAATATTTTGTATTTTTTCCTGCGATACAAATAAAAAAAATAATTTACATTCAATAATAAATGATAACCGACAATAGTATACTGGTATAGTTTTCCAATGGAGTCATATTGTCTAAGTTTAGGATACACATGAGAGAGGGTTTAGGGAAAGAATTTTCAATATTTATTTGTCAGAATTATCACACAAAACACTGCAACAAGTGGTATATAAAAAATGTAACTTCACACAAAAAAGGTAAACGTTTCAACTATTAACATACTTCAAGTATCTTACCTACAACTATAATTAAACAAAATGGCTTAAAAAACTGAAAGTGCAAAACAATAATAAATGAATAAACTACAATTATTAACCCATATTTCTGCTAAGAGGAGCAGCTCTCTGCATCTCTTTTTTCTCTCCCAAAATCCCGCAGCCCCGCCCACTCGCTCCGGAGTCTGCTCACTGCGTTGATCTGTGTGCGCTCGTGTCTGTCTGTGTTGTGTGTTTAATAAATATTACCCCGTTTCTGCTAAGATGAGCTGCTCTCTGTCTCTCTGTTGTCGTTTTATTAATTAATTTATTAATTAAATAAACTCCTCACTCCGCACCGGAGTCTATCCACGTTGATCTGCGTGTGTACGTGTCTGTGAAAAAAGAAAAAAAAGTGTGCGTGTCTGTCTGTTTTGTGTGTCACTGTGCTCGCGCGTGCACGTTTGTGTTGTGATTGTATGTTTATATCCGTGTCTACTGCCTGTTTAGATACAATAACATAATTACATTTGTCAATCGTGGCATTTTATTGTGAAAAAACTGGTTATATTTTGAAAAGAAACCGGATTTTCTCATGTATCTTGATGTAACACAAGCAACTTTCGGGTGCGAAGCGCCCAGCTCCAGCAAGATCATCAAACTTTGAAGTAACGCGCCGCGATTTACACGAAGTAACTATAACGGCGTTACAGCGAGGATGAAAGTAATTAGTTAGATTACTAAATTACTTGATTTATAACGCCATTAGTAACGCCGTTATACTTAAACGGCGTTAGTCCCAACACTGACCTTAAGCCATTTCAGCAATCAACTTCAGCGTTTTCAGCAATTAGCTTCAGCACTAGCACTAGCTTTAGCACTAGCATCTTCAGCAGCCAAATTCAGCTTACAACATTCACATTAGCATTATCCCAGGTAATGCTATATATATAGTTTTTAAGATATTTTAGTATTAATTTTTTCTATGAAGATTACAGAAATTAGTTATTTAAAATTTAGCTATGTGTAGCTTGTCATTGCAATATCAGCCTGTGCAATACATCGCAAATTTATCATCATCGCAATATCTTTTTTTTTTGGCTAATTCGGAGTTTAGCTAATATTTTAGCCTTACGCTAGCTGTTTTTGATAATTTAGAATTTTTTTCTGTTTTTTAAGCTTATTTGGAATTTTGCTAATATTTTAGCTAAGTATAAGCTTTAGCATTATTTGCTATTAGCTTCAGCCATTTCAGCAATCAACTTCAGCGTTTTCAGTGATTAGCTTTAGCACTAGCATCTTCAGCAGCCAAATTCAGCTTACAACATTCACATTAGCATAATCACAAATAATGCTATATATCTAGTTTTTAAGATATTTTAGTATACATTTTTTTCTATGAAGATTACAGAAATGAATTATTTTAAATTTAGCTATGTGTAGCTGCCTGGAAAACCGTAAATGTTTATATTTAGGCTGTGATTTTTTAACTTTTCCTGTTAGCCTACAAACCGACCCGCCCCCCCGTCAGACAAGAAAACAGTTATGTTGCCCTCCAAAGTTTGGGGATTCGTGTGGCTCCTGACAGCTTCCAGGGCAGCTACATTAGGTGTACGATGACGTTTGCTCAAACGTGCTGTTCCATCAGCTGATATGGCATCAAAAAAACAGCAGATATCTGCGTGTTTTGCAGGAGGAAGGAGACCGACTGAACATATTTGGACGTGCAAGATGCATTGATAGTTGTGTGAATGTGTAAACACATCCACAATCACCCTATCTGATGAGCAGGCCGTCTTGACAGCAGGCGTCAAGGCACAGATCAGAGAGGACGAGAAGGTCACTGTGGCTTAACACAGACACGCAACGTCTCTGGTTACACTACACCACAAAACGCACTTTTAGCCAGCTGTCAAACAAGCCGTAACCATGGAGACGCCATCCTTACAGCAACAGGCGTCCAGCATATGTTTTCCTCTTCTCACCCATGACTGCCTCTAATACAGCTAATGTTACGAGTCTGTTCATAAATTCCTTATGAGGGTTCAAGCTAAGGCTTCACCGAGGACGCTAAAGCAGCGATGAGGTCATCGCTCATAAGCGTACAAACTTTCTGTCTCGGCGATCAAACGTGACTTTTCATCATCTAAACTTGGCAAGCATTTCTCCTTTCCCTGCAGTGCTTTGTCTTCCGCTGGTGACACCAGATACAATAGAAATGCTAAACACATCAGTGCATGAATGCTTTCAACTGTTAGCTGCAGTTTGATGAGCCGAGGCTTTATGGCTGTTGCTAAGCTGCCGTGGACACGCCTCTAAAACGTGTAGGAATGCTCAGATCCTCGACTCAAGAATCTTTTTTTGCATCATTTCAGGTGAAAGTGAACAATTCTCTTCGATAGCGGAGTCAGACTCGTGTAAATCATTAAGTATTTCTTTAGAAGAGTAGAAAAGCATTTCTCAAACAAGCAAAAGGAAACCCGGTTATCAGGTGTGTCATTCTGAAGATAAGATTTCATCATTTGTAGTCGCCAGTGAAAACAGGTTTAAGATTTTCTTTTCCACTAAGTCATCAGAACATCAGCTTTCTCGCGTTATAAACACGAGCGAGTCTTTGCATTAAATCACGGAAGTCTGTTTAACTTTGACAGCTCATCGGTGCTTAGATATCTCGATGAATAAATGATAAAGTCTGCGACTTGGTAAAAAATTTTTCCACTATATCTGATTCTCTGAATGTTTAATCTGACCCCTTTATTATTTAATAAATGGGCTATAATACATTTGATTCAAAATATTTTCCCAAAAACTAAGCTAGAACCAAAATGGGCCTCATATGGTTTAGAAGTGGGCAGAAATGTGGGCTCCGAATGGGTTTGTCCTCATTGGCTTAAGTGGCGACTCAGTAGCCTGGCTCGCTATGCTAGTGAGGGCTAGCAGAGCTATCTGTCCACTGGGCTACTGTGGCTACTAGCGTCCACCGAGCGGCTGCCTAGCTTAGCGAGAGTGCCCACTTAAGCAAATAGCATAGCGGGATAGCTCTGCTAGCTCTCACTAGCTTGCTACAACGTCCACCAGGCGACTGGCTAGCATAGCGAGCTAGGCTACTGGTATCTTGGTATCAAAGCGTTCACCGGTTTCAGGACATCACTGCTTCTATTTTAGGTATTCATAAACTTTATAGTTTTTGAAATAATGAGCAAAATATGCCTCGTAGGAAATAAATGAGAAAGTCTTCAAATTTCAAAATGTTATCTTGATTAGCAACAAACCTTTAAACATATTCATGAACTATGTTTACATTTTTTATAGTAATTAATTTAAAAAACTTGAGTTTAGCTTTTATTTTATCAACAGGCTAACGTTTTTGACATATTTAGTTTAATGGAAAATTTAGGCAATTTTGGAGTTTAGCTAGCTTTTTGTGCTAATTTGAAGTTCAGCTAATATTTTAGCAACATGCTAATGTTTTGGCTAATTTGTTTAATGAGTTTTTTTAAGGCTAATTTAGAGTTTACCTAATATTTTAGCAACATGCTAACATTCTTGGCTAATTTGCTATCTAATGAGGTTTATTTAAGGCTAATTTACAGTTAAGCTCATATTTAAGTAACACACTACGTATTTTTTTGCAAAATTGCCACGTATTGAGTATTTTTATGCAAACTATTAACAATTTCTCAAAAATGTATGTCAACTTTAGCCATCTTTCATTGTTCTTTACATTTTTTTTAAGTGTTTTAGCATATTTTTCAGATTTCTTTTGCATTTTCAGCAAATCCCTTCAGCAATTAGGGTAAATTGTGTCACTATTTCCATGCATTTTAAGGTAATGCAACTGTTTCTCTTTTTTGTGTGTATTTCCTTAAAAAATGGCTGTTTTTTGTTATTTTTAAAATGCTTAAAGAAGCTTAAATTGATTATTTCGTAATCTTTTCTACTAATATTGACTCAATAGTTGAGAGGGCAAATGTGGGGCAACATTTTTTGCTAGGGGGGTAGGTTCCCCCCCTTGCCCCCCTGTAGCACTGCCCCTGCCAAACCCATAAATTCAGTTTTTTTTAAGCAAAGATTGCTGAAGTCTCACCTCTCAAAGACATATCTGAGGGCTATGAATGCGAAGGCCAGTGGAAGGGTGTAGAGGAGATCCCTGGGTAAGGGGAAGTGACCCTGGTCCTCATGCAAATGGGTGTCTTTCCAGCTGATCCCAGGAGGGAGCCAGAACTCCTCCCGCCACAGCCACTCATTCAGCAGCGCCTCCATCCTGAGGATGGAAGAGGAGAACGGAATTCTTGGCTTTAAATGAAAACATTTCAAACCACAAACACAACATTTACATAAACTATTAATAATCACTCATTTAAATAACTGAAAATATTTACTTTACTAAAGGTGTTTTTGCATCAATCATCTATCTATTATCTACTATGTTGTTATTTTTGGACACAACAAAGAAACCTTCAAGTCCATAAAGTATAAAACGGATAACACAGCAGCCTCCATGTGCGCATGCGCACTTATGGCTTAATTATCAGAAACAAAACAAACAAATACGTCAAAGAAGTTCAGTTCAGGTGCGTTTTTTTCTTGCTTGACTATTCTGAGGCCTCCATTCAGGCTTATGGGAGGGTTCCTGCTTCCCTGAGTCACTGACAGGCACATGGATGGATCACTATGGCGCGCGTCAAAGCCGCAGTTTGCTGACACGCGCGCCGAGCTGCGCGCTTTTCTGCCACAAACGCGTCAAATCTCCAAATTCTAGACATTCCTGCGCTTCACCGGGAACGATTTCACGTTGCAGAATAGAGCTCGTCCACCTCCCGCATCCCCCGCACTGACACCGAACCGACCGACTCCACCGACGCACCGACCCTTTTGATCCCACCAATACACAGAGACAGGCGGCATCCGCGTGAATGTGGCGCTCACCTCTCCGCGCTCCGGTGATGGAGATGTGGAAATGTACAGCGGTGAGTGGGGAGGAAAAACGGCGGAGGAGGAGTTTCCCTGACGCGCCCTGCGGAGCTGAGGCGGAGGGAGGGAGGGAGGCGCGTGCCCGCCCGTCCATCCGAGTCTGCTGTGACAGATTCTGCTGCTCGATCCACCTCCAGTCAGTCAGAATCATGATATTTACTGGAAAAGTTGGATTAATGCTGGGATTTGCTGAAAATCCAAAAGCTATTTGCAAAATGTTAAATAAAAAAAACAGGGAAATTTTGTTAAATGACTATGAAAGAGCACTGAAGTTGACAGAAATTTCGGCAAAATTTTGTGGTAAAATTGCTTAAAAATCCTTAATACATGCCAACTTTTCAAAAATATTTAACATGTTGCTTAAATTTGAGCTTAACTCCAAATTAACCAAAAAACCTTTGTTGATGCAGAATTAGCTAAAAAGCTAGCACATTGTTTAGCTAAACTTCGAAATAGCCTAAAATTGCTCAGTAAAACAAATTAGCTAAAATTATTAGCGTGATTCTAAACTAAACTCTAAATTAACAAGAAATAAAAAATAAAAATAAATAAAATAACACCCCAGTAGATAACAAATTAGCCAAAAATGTTAGCCTTTTATGAAAATATTAGCTAAACTCTAAATTAGGCTATAAAAATTCAGTAGATAGCAAAAAACGTTGGCATATTGTTAAAATATTAGCGAAAATTCAATTTTTTTAAATTCCTCAGTAATCTAAATTAGTCAAAAACGTTGGCCTGTTGTTAAAAGCTAAATTCCAACTATTTAGTGTGTTGCTTAAACGTGTGCTAAACTCCAAATTAGCCCAAAAAGCTAGCACATTGTTTAAATACTAGCTAAACTCAAAAATAGCCTAAAATTTCAAGTTAGCCAAACATTTTAGCATGTTGTTAAAATATTAGCTAAACTCCAAAATAGCCCACAATTCATCAGTAAACTAAATTAGTCAAAACATTAGCCTGTTGCTAAAAGCTAAACTCTAATTTAGCCAACAAAAACCTCTGTGGATGACAAATTAGCCAAAAACGTTAGCCTGTTATTAAAGTATTAGCTAAACTCCATTTTTTTTTGAAAATTATTATAAAAGATGAAAACATAGCCCATAAATATGTTTAAAGGCTTGTTGCTAATCTACTTAAAACTTCTTATGGGACATATTTTGCTCAATATTTTAAAAACTATAAAGTTTATGAATACCAAAAATACAAGCAGTAATGTCCTGAACAAGCTGAACGTTTTGATTCCAAGATTGCTGAAATAGCTTATTTATTGATGTTTTACTTAAATATTTCAGCCTGCATCTGCAGAGTAGTCCTTAAAACCAACATTTATTAAAGTTTATTTCCAAAAGCTCACGTGTGAAAGCTGAAAGTGTCAACATTTGAAGCAGTGGAAGCCTTTTTAGTATTAATTAAGAATAAATCGATTTCTATGATCCAACCAGATCGATACGTCTGAGGCAAATCAATAATAAAATGAAAATATACAATTAAAAATGGTTTCCAATTAAGATATATTGAAAATAAATACTTTTTGGATGGAGGCAGGTTTATTTTACTTAACTATGCAATCAGATTTTCAGATAAGTGCAAAGTTATGACACGTATCGAACCATTAAAACAAACACCCCTGCTTTTTAACGTTTAGTTCAAAGACTCCAGAAGTGATCAACGATATTTACATATTTAGGGATATAGACATGATAATCTCATGATTTTTAAGTTGGAGGAAGTAGTCGTTTCCTCTTTCCAGTATGTCATTGTTATGATAACACACATTACAATCCATGCATTCTGCCTCTGAAAGACGGCCGTCTCAAACAGCCATGAAGCAGCCTTGAAAAAACAAACTGTCGTCTTTATTTGCAGCCCGTTTCCATACGTGGACGGAGGACTGAGTCAGCCATGCAAATTCTCCTCTGAATTCCACCCGAGGACACACGTGGAGCACGTGAAGACGTTTCAAAGTCTGATAAGAAGTATCGATAAGCAATCGAGAGATAAGACGCACAGGTGCATTCACATAGTCCTGCCTTTCATTCCAGTCATAATTCAGTGACGGGGAGACAGATCACGAGCTTTCATAGATAATGATTTTAAAAACTGTCCTTCAGCTGTCGACACTTTTTGGGGTCAGTTACAGTTTGGTGCGTATGAGTATGTGATGAATGGAAGCTGAAGATTATTAGTAAGTCATGACATGAGCTACACTTGACTGAACCTTAGCGGGGAAAAGGGAGGAGTGTTGTTCTGATCACTCTTAGCTACCAAAAAGACTGGAGGGCAAAACAGAAAAACAACAAAGAGGGAGAATTTTCAGTGTAATCCTAGTCCTGAGTATTAGTCTCATTCAGTTACCGCCTGAAAGTTCTTCCTTAAAACCTGTTTTTAAATTTATTTAGCTTAATAATACAGGTTTGTCTTACTGGACTTATAGTGATTCTCCGACTCCTTTTTCATTTTTCAGCACGTAAAAACTCAAACTTACAAGAATTTCAGCAATCTTGGCATCAAAACGTTCAGCTTGTTCAACACACTAGTGCTTGTATTTTAGGTATAAAAATTATAGTTTTTGAAATATTTAGCAAAATATGCCCCATAGGAAATTAATGAGAAAGTCTTCAAATTTCAAAATTTAAGTAGATTAGCAACAATCCTTTGCAATCCATATGCTATGTTTGAATCTTATACAGTAATTTTCAAAAACATATAGTTTACCAAACAATTTAGCAACATGCTAACGTTTTTGGCTACTTTGTTGCCTACTGAGATTTTTGTAGGCTAACTTAGAATTAAGCTTCTATTTTAGCAACAGGCTAACGTTTTGGCTAATTTGTTATCTACTGGGGATTTTTAGGCTAATTTAGAGTTTAGCTTCTATTTCAGCAACATGCTAACATTTATGGCTACTTTGTTGCCTACTGAGGTTTTTATAGGCTAACTTAGAGTTTAGATTGTATTTTAGCAACATGCTAATTAATTGGCTACTTTGTTGCCTATTGAGGTTTTTGTAAGCTAATTTGGAGTTTAGCTTCTATTTTAGTAACAGGCTAACGTTTTAATTTATTATCTACTGAGGTTTTTATAGGCTAACTTAGAGTTTAGCTAATATTTTAGCAACATGCTAATTTATTGGCTACTTTGTTGCCTACTGAGGTTTTTGTAAGCTAATTTGGAGTTTAGCTTCTATTTTAGTAACAGGCTAACGTTTTAATTTGTTATCTACTGAGGTTTTTATAGGCTAATTTAGAGTTTAGCTAATATTTTAGCAACAGGCTAATGTTTTTGATTAATTTGTTATCTACTGAGGTTTTTTAGGCTAATTTTGAATTTAGCTTTTATTTTAGCAACAGGCTAACATTTTTGACTAATTTATTTTACTGAGGAATTTTAGGCTAATTTAGAGTTTAGCTTCTATTTCAGCAACATGCTAACGTTTTAATTTGTTATCTACTGAGGTTTTTAGGCTAAATTTAGCTTCTATTTCAGCAACATGCTAACGTTAATGGCTACTTTGTTGCCTACTGAGGTTTTTATTGGCTAACTTAGAGTTTAGCTTGTATTTTAGCAACATGCTAACACTTTTGGCTACTTTGTTGCCTACTGAGGTTTTTGTAGGCTAATTTGAAGTTTAGCTTCTATTTAGCTAACGTTTTAATTTGTTATCTAGTGAGGATTTTATAGGCTAATTTGTAGTTTAGCTAATATTTTAGCAACAAGCTAATGTTTTTGATTAATTTGCTATCTACTGAGGTATTTTAGGCTAATTTAGAATTTAGCTTTTATTTTAGCATCAAGCTAACATTTTTGACTAATTTAATTTACCGAGGAATTTTAGGCTATTTTGGAGTTTAGTTCAGTTTAAGCAACACACTATTTTTCTTTTTCAAGAAAAATGTATTAAGGATTTTTAAGCAATTTTACTACACAATTTTCAGACATTTAGGCCAACTTAAGCGCTCTTTCATAGTTCTTTAACGACATCTCCAGTTTTTTAAGCAAATTTAACATTTTGCAAATAGCTTTTGCATTTTCAGCAAATCCCTTTGCCAATTTAAGTAAATTGCGTCACCATTTTCAGCTAAAAGCTTCAGCATTTTCAGCGACTAGTTTTAGCAAAACGCATTCAGCGTCATCGCAGGTAATGCAACTTTTTCCAGTTTTATTAGTAATTGTACGGCTATTTTTTAAATAGCAATCATCATTTTTCTATACTAGTGAGTGCTTAATTGGCAGCTGAGATGTTTTTGTTCTTCACACATGCAGATTTGTCTAGTCACCAGGAGCTATGATGACATCTGTTTGAACAAGATGAGTCTTTTGTGAAATGCAGACATTTGCCCTCACCTGGAAGGGTTTTGCAAGCACTGAGTCAGGGCAGAGTTTGCCAGCTGTTGCCTTTTTCCCACACCCCTGCTAATGAGTTCGACTTTCTCATAGCTGCAGAACAACCTGTTGCTTCATGACTCACAATAGTCTTCCTGCAGTGACATGCAGGTGTTCCATTTAGGCAAAAAAAGTTGTGGTGAGAATAAATACATTTGTATTAAACTCCTTTTGATAATCTTGATTGTTAATAATTTAATGAAAAAGACTAAAGTAATAATTATATTTTTTAATTGTGGTTGACCTCTGAAAGGATAGAAGAATTGAAGTTTTAGTGGGGTTTAGGGAAAAATCAATTTGGCGATATATCACGATATTTTGTTTGAAGATACTTTAATCGATTTAAAATGCTGACATGGCGATACTTAATTAAATATATTTTATTACAATAAAAGACATAATAATATTCAGTTTCTTCTAAATTAGACTCTTAAAATAGTTGTTCTGGTACAGTTTTAGGATACATCGCGATACATACCGTATCGTGAGACATGTATCGGGATATGTATCGTATCGCCAGACTCTTACCAATACACACCCCTAGTTTTTACTAGTGTATGTGGACAAATGTGTATTTTCCAATTAAATTGTATGACTAATGATCCTATAGTTGATATATATTCACAAATTTCTGTTCTTTGTCTTTTTCTTGTATTATTTCTGCTTCGATTGCTTGAAATAAATAATTTCCAATCCAATCCCGGAAAAACATCTCCTGCACATCTGTTATTAGAACTACATGTTTCAATCTCACTCATGTCATATTACTGCGACAAAACTGCAAAACTAAAGCAAATCTAAGCAATCTAACAAAAACATCTGCTTGTAAGGAAAAATATAAGAAAACACCTTGATTATCAACTTAAAAAATAGTTTTTCATAAAAAATTACATATTTTCGCCAAATTTTACAACTTGTAATGTCTTTTTTAAAGCCAACCGATGCACAGATACCATAACCTACATCTGCATTTTCAAACAATGAATAAAATTCCACTAGTGCCGCTGGTAAATCTTGGTTTCATGACAGACTTAGAGTGGAGTCTCAGCCTCATCTGTTTTATTGGTATTTTAGCCAAGAAAGACTTTGGGATTTCAAGTCCAGACAAGCTTTGCGCTGATTCATGTCTTTCTCTCCTGCAGGCTGGACTCCTGCAACAGTCTTCAGTCTGCCCTTCTTTATTTTTGCATATTTATATATATAAAGAATGTTGGACAAGTTTTTTGCTTGTACAGTAAAATCATTTGATTCAATGGATGAAAGTGTTTACAGAAATAAATGCATATTGATTGTTAGATGACAAAAAAAGTATTAGAAAAGCAATAGAATTTCAGATTAAAAAAAAAAAATCTAAGTGGACCAACTGGCTAACTCTGGAAAACTGATTCTGTTGTTGTGGAGTCACAATTCTAGCAAAAATAAAAAAAGATGAATTTCTGAGCAGACTTCTGTCTGTCTGGGCCAACCAAAACAATAGTAGGGAGGTGAGGAATGTGTGCAGGAAACGAGCTCCTCAGCAGCAGATGCAGCTGTTTTGGCAGCTCTGAGCCGGGCTTAACGTCTGAGGACCCGACCGGCGTAAAACCGTCTTTCAGCCAAAGCGTGTGGTAGCAGGGGGAGTCGCTCCACAAAAACAAGCAGAAAATACAACAAAACTAAAGCTTAGCAACCGCTAGACTACAAACATCTGCACTAATCTATCACTAACATAGTCCTGACCAAAAATCGTTCACATTGGGGGTGTGTATTAGCGATACAATACATATCAATATACATGTATCACGATATGATTTGTACCTCGATATGTGATGTGTTGGTTGTTGTTGATTTTTGGCCCTGATGTGTTCCCGTAGCTCGTTCTAGCTATGAAAAGAGAAACAAAAGTCACATGTGAGAATGTACTGTATTTTCATACAGAAATAGGCTCATTTGTTCTTTTCCCAGTAAACACCGGTTGCTTCCTCTAACAACCACTAGAGGGCGCTCCATCTGAATGTGCATCTGACAGTGGTAGAAGAAGTGTCATCCAAAACAAACATGGAAGAGAGTCTGATTGTTTTCCTCTTAAACGTTGATATTTTTCTTATACAGATAAAAAAAAAAAAAAAAATAGTATTCTTGTTTTTATTTTTTTATTTTAGTCATGCTGGGATTGGCGGATTTGTTCTGAAACACCAGACTTTTCTCCCAGAAGTTCGACTTATACTCCAGAGCGATTTATATGTTTGTTTGTTTTTCTCGACTAGACATTTTTTGCTCTTGCGACTTATATTCTGGAAAATACGGTATGCTAAAAATGTCAAATTAAAACACTTGTGTTCAGCTCGACTTGGCCTCCCGTTCTTTTACTTTAAGTTGTAATACCAGGAAGGAGTATACAACACGATATATCCTAAGACAGTACCAGAAAAAATGTTTTATTAAATTTTAAAGCATATGGAATAGAAATAACTGCCTTAAAAATGGTAAAAGCTAAGAAATCTGCATTTTATATTGTACTAGTTGTACTATTGTACTTGTTTTTGTGCGGTGTTGTCACAGAACAGGCAGACGGCTGGTTCCAAGTGCAGCAGGTTTATCAACTCAGCTAAAAGTCCAAGAATCTAAATCAGTGTCAGGAAGGCAAAAGTCACCAACGAGCATCAGAGAGATCCAGAGTGGTCAGAGTCCAGACAAGGGTCGGGGCAGGCGGCAAACAAGCAGAATCCAGTGAACAAGAGATCATGTCAGGAGGAGATGCTGAGTGGTACAAACTATACTTCGCACTGAGTGTGGTCTGAGCAGAGCTTAAATGTCCTGCGGCTGATTGACTTACAAGAGTCAGGTGTGGAGACACCCAGACTCTGTGCGCTGGGGTTGATGGGAGATCGAGTGCAGCCAGTACTCAGGAGACGCCAATGACCACAGGGGGAGACAGAGCGCTGGTTCCTGACAGATGTAGAGCTGCTGAACTGTTTGCTATTAAATAATTAATCAAATATTGTGTTGGCAGCATTTTAAATAATACAAATATCACTAAATGAAGCATCGTGATATTTTACTGAATCTATATTTCCTACTAATTCACATGGATGTTTATGATGTATTTTATTTGTTTTCTGTTCTCTCCTTATTTCTTTATACATGTTAAAGTATCAAATTTAAACTGAAGCAAACTCAAGAAACAAGAATTTTTTTCCCTACGGAAAGTAAAATAAAACAGATTATTTTTAAAAAATATATCCTATTTTTGAGGTCATTGCAGAGTCCTTCTCAATACTGATATAGATTGTAGATCTAAATCTGAGCAATAACATCACCATCCTTCACTTTGGTTTGATTCCCTTATCCTCTCGCTGAGTGGTTTTATTATTCTGTCACAGATTAGATTAAACTTTATTGTCGTTACATAAATGATGCTACAAGACAATGAAATACAGTCCAGGTGGAACCAGAAGAGCCATAAATATCAAGTCCAGGATAAAGGTTTACCATAAAAGTGTGTAGAAAATGTATTTTAAGAGACTGAATATTAACAAGTAATTGTGATATGAAAATAGTGCACAGAATTAAAAACAGATAATATACAGGCTGCTATTAAATACATAAAATATCAGGGATTTACATTTATAAAAGTTTAAAACCAGAATTTAACCGATGCATGTGCAGTTAGTGTGTATAAAGTAGTTTAAATATTTATTACAGACTTGAAGTCTAAATGTCAAAACAATAAAAGAAACATGAGAGATATAGAAAAACTAAAATGCAAGTAAAACACAAATGTACAAAGGTATGTAATCGTCCATACCAGCATCAGTAAAATAGGGAAGAATGATGTTGGCGACAGAATGATTTAATTCTCCGAAAGGTTGAGACGTATAAAAGCAGAATATATGATCTTTTAAAAGAGCTTGGAGAGTTTTAACTCTTACAGGTCTGCAGCCTGAGGCTCCGGGTCTTGTTATTGCTCCATTGAGGCTCTTTGGTTTTGAACAAATATGTAAATATATAGTTTTGCTATTTTATTTATAGGAACTTAAGTTTTGTCATTTATAAATATATTCAGATCTTTAACATGTTTGATGACTGCATAAAAATGATGCTAAAAAGTTTTATTTTTTTAATCTTTCTATTAAAAAAGGAAAAACTGTATTCTACACTAATATTATGTTTGCATTTGACAGTAAAAGCAGAAAAAGGATAAACGTATTCATGTATTTCAATCTAAGTAAATCTGCGGCAGCAGCTGCACTTTATTTTGAAAGGAACTTGAACACAATGCTTTCAAAAATAGTTTAATAAAATCATGACACTGGTATGCAGTAATTCACTTATTGTAAATATCTTAAAGCTACATTTTAAAAATTATTGGCCACAAAAACATAAATAACGTCCACTTTTCTAAACTGTAAAGTGGGACTTTGTGGCTCTCTCTGGGTTTTGGCCCACAGGAAACAGCCCCAAACGGATCTTTTACTGTTAAAGGTCACAGACTTGTCCTACACTATCAAATATCTCACCACCATGGGCTTTTAAAAAAAATGAAAATCCTGAGGGTATCATTATACTCCACCTCTGCATATTAGATGCCATGTGCTGTGATTAGTCCAGATATATCCAGAAAATAGAGCTGAGCTGCAACTTTTAAAATATTGTTGATGAGCAAATTGAAATGGTGGAATGTTCATGGGGAGAAGGCATGAAGAAAGGGAGGAATGGAGTCAGACACCTTAAGGAGGGAGCTAGTCAATCTGATGAAGTGCCTTAAGAAAGGCTGGTGAGAACACAGTCTGTAGGCGGGAAAACTGCAGACGACGGGTGTCAAAGTCAATCGCACAAGGGGCCAAAATCCAAAACACATCTTAGGTCGCGGGTGAACAGGATAAACATTTATTGAAGACTCTAAAACCAAATTTTTAAAACTTTAAAACCGTAACTTTTAAACAATATTATGAACTAGATATTTAGCATTACCTGTGATAATGCTAGTGTGAATGTTGTAAGCTGAATTTAGCCGCTGAAGATGGTAGGGCTGATAGCTGAAAACACAGAAGTTGATAGCAGAAATCACAGAAGCTAATAGCTGAAAATTCTGAAGCTGATATCCTGCTAAAATATTAGCTAAATTCCAAAT
>NC_050515.1:7515363-7515563 GCF_002922805.2 Oryzias melastigma
AGCCAAATTAACCTAAAAAAATTAGGTTAGCCAAAACAGTTAGCATGTAGCTGAAAGAATAGCTAAACTTCAAAATAGCCTAGAAAATTGAAAAAAAATAGCTAAATTAGCCAAAAAAACTACTGTGTAAATGAAAAAATAGCTAAGCTCCAAAATAACATAAAAACTGAGAAAAGACTAAATTAGCCAAACAGCTAGTG
>NC_050515.1:7515596-7518697 GCF_002922805.2 Oryzias melastigma
CTAAACTTCAAAATAGCCAAGAAAATAAAAAAAAGACAAAATTAGCCAAAACAGCTAGTGTGTAGCTGAAAAAATAGCTAAACTTCAAAATAGAATAAAAAACTGAAAAAAGGCTAAATTAGCCAAAACAGCTAGCATGTATCTGAAAAAAAGCTAAACTCCAAAAGTTTTAAAAATCTGGGTACATGTCAAAATAGTCCAAAAAGAACTAGTAGAATGCCATTTTTTTTATTTAAATTGGCAACTTTTTAACATAATTATGAATAATAAAAAGGCAGGAATATTATTCCAGAATAAATCAACTTAAACCTTAAATAACTTTCAATATTTTACTCTCCATTTTGAAGGGTTGATCAAATATCAAAATTGCTTGAACCTTTTTGTCCAGCAGAGGGCAGCACATGTTCTCTAATTCTTAAAAGCAACAAGGAGGAGGAGCCTCAGCACATCATTTACTTTAGACAACATAACAATAAAAACATAAATTTGTCAAATAAGTGCAACCTTTGTAGAAATAACATGAATAAGTTTGAGCTTCAGAGAAATATTACATGAAAACCTCTATTTCCCAGTATCAGGAGGTAGAAGATAAAGATAATTCATTTCCTCCATGAGCTCAACAGGTTTTCAGAGATCATTCCAGAAAAAGCTGCAGATGATTTCCTGTCATAACTGCAGACAGGTGTGTGAGAGATCTCTGCTAAGACTCCAGTGAAACCCGAGGGGAGAGGACGGGTTGAATGTCACGTATGAGGTCAGAAATGGAGCGTTTAACACCAAACTGAGTAAAGCTTCAATTAGCAGACACACTTTAAACCAGATGGCGGTCGAGTCGAGGATGATCTCACAGGAGGAAGGATGACGTCAGGAGGAATTTATGAATATTTACAAAAAAACAGATATTAGTGTTCCAGCTTAATCTGTGTTCAGATTAATTCATTTTATGCTCAAATCCAACTAAAATAATCTTTTGAATTCCTGTGATCTGTTGGGATGAGAGATCAAGGCCTGGGGGCCGGATCCGGCCCCCCAGATCATTTTATTTTATTGTTATTAAAATAACAGCTGGTGTTATCTTGCACTTATTTGTAACTTTTGTGAGGGATTGTAAGCTAACGAGAGAGCGTGGAAAATGATGGGGGATGGGAAGTCCCGCCCACAAATCAGAGGCGAATTTCTACTGAAATCTACAGAAACTAAAGAAGTTTTTTTGACTAAAATTTGCATAATTGAAAATAAAAAAAAACACTCAACACTGCTCAATTTGGGGGTAAAAGTGTTGGATTGTAGAGCAAAAACTCGTCAGTTAAGTGAAGAGGTTTCCAGGCGTTTGTTGACCTCATAATAAAACAGATTGCGATCACAACAGCTGATTGGCTGCAAGATCTCTAAGCAACATCTGAACTGTAAGTCTGTTACTAAACATTATTTGACTGTTTCTGTGCAACAATCTGTTAATAAAAAAGGTTCAAATTGCTCCTGTTGTCCTCAAAAACAGGAAAGTGAAGGTTGTGTGCCTCTCTGGACAATGGTGCCTGAGTTATATTGAGTTCAGGGAGTCCACTGTTGATTCTGATCTTTGCAGGAGTGAAGAATAGGACAAATATAGAGCATTGAAAGCTCCATAATGGAACAATGCACGCTCATTTTTGTTACTCTTTAGTAACAGGAAATAACAAAAAAGTTGATTCCAGACATGATGATTCAAAAGTATATTTGCTCATAATTTTTCTGGCAGGTCATTTTTTTTATATATATATATATTTTTGACTGGAGAAACGTTAAAAGACTGGCGTGGATCTTTGGTAACCTCCTTCATTACTGCTGCTCTCAGCATCGTTTCTGTAATGATGATCATTACCAGCCTCCATGTCTGGATGAACTCCAGCCACACCTGGGTGAAGGGGAGGGGCTAAAGATAGTGGAGAGAGGTAATATTTCAGGTACAGTTTTTAATTTAAAGGGACCCTACCATGAAAATTCTACTTTTTGAGGTTTTAAATGCATTTTACAGTTCATTCCTCTCTATAAAGAACCCTAAAGCTGCATTTTGATCTTTAGATCACCAGACAAACAGGATAAACATTTATTGAACATTCTAAAACTACGTTTTTAAAATTTGAAAATGGTAACTTTTTATCATAAGTATGAACTAGATATATAGCATTACCTGAGACAATGTTAGTGTGAATGCTGTAAGCTGAATTTAGATGCTGAAGATGCTGAAATTGATAGCTGAAAACGATGAATTTGAAAGCCAGCTAAAATATTCCCTAAATGCTAAAATAACCTAAAAAATGAGAAGAAAACAGCCACAACAGTTAGCATGTAGCTGAAAAAAATAACTAAACTTCAAAATAGACTAAAAACTGAAAAAGCTTAAATTAGCCAAAACGGCTAGCATGTAGCTGAAATATTAGCTAAACTCCAAAATATCCACAAAAAATCTTAATAAATGCCAAAATAGTCCAAAAACTAGTAGAATTTTAAAACTTTAAAACAGTAACTTATTAACATAATTATGAATAATAAAAAGGCAGGAATATTATTCCAGAATAAATCAATTTAAGCCTTAAATAACTGTAAATATTTTACTCTCCATGAAAACATATTTTGTCAAAATTATACTAATTAGAAATAAGCATTAGATAACATCTGGCCACTAATAACAATAAAATAAAATGATCGGCCCTCAGACTCTGACACATGTGCTCTAGGAGGATGTGTTAAACATTTAAATATTCTGAGCTTTCAAGACAACGATTATGGAAATGTATGGAGCCAAATTGGTGTCTAAATGATGTGAAACTCATATGAAACAACTTGAAAAATTCAACCTGAAATATTGGAGTTTAGACTCTTTATTGTTATTCTTTTAGCTCGACAGCATCTTTTCAACTGGAATATTTCAAGTTGTTTTATTTGTGTTTCAAATCTTTATGACCCTAATTGGGTTCCATAGAATAGACCTTCCACATGTGACGGTTCCAGTCAGGAATGTTGTCATACATTGTCTGGACTTAGTCTGTTGTTCTGGTTTATCTCCAATTAATTTTTCTGTTGATGATGTTGGTATATCTGACCATTTTTTTGTTTCATTT
>NC_050515.1:7519109-7519393 GCF_002922805.2 Oryzias melastigma
GCAACATCTGAACTGTAAGTCTGTTACTAAACATTATTTGACTGTTTCTGTGCAACAATCTGTTAATAAAAAAGGTTCAAATTGCTCCCGTTGTCCTCAAAAACAGGAAAGTGAAGGTTGTGTGCCTCTCTGGACAATGCTGCCTGAGTTATATTGAGATCAGGGAGTCCACTGTTGATTCTGATCTTTGCAGAAGTGAAGAATAGGACAAATATAGAGCATTGAAAGCTCCATAATGGAACAATGCTCACTCATTTTTGTTACTCTTTTCTAACAGGAAATAA
>NC_050515.1:7519494-7552988 GCF_002922805.2 Oryzias melastigma
AGGCGCTATAAATAAAATTTATTATTATTATTATTATTTACATACCTGCAAGATAATTAGCTATGACTTGATTCAAAAAATATATTTAAAAAAAGTCAAACAAAAGAAAGAAATTCAATTATTTTGTCTTTATATTCAAATCAATTAATTACTTGATACCTAAAATGTTTGTGCTTTGTAATTTTTACTGTAGTATTGGAGTATTTTTAATGCTAAAAAAACTAAATAAATCTATCCATATATTGACATCCACAATAAAATGAATCTATTATAATAATTCTTTATCAAAACCAGAAATATTTGCACTTATACATGCAGACATATTGAATCCATTAAATATTACACAGTTAAATATTTCTTAAAAGTGAGTTCAAGGAAGTGAATTTTTATAATTCAACCCAATTTCAATGTACTTTTTAGCGGCGTGGAGGTTTATTTCAATCAAATCATATTTTGATTATTTTCTATTGACATCAATGTAAAAAAATGTAAATACAAATAATGAAACTGAGAATTAATATTTTGTACCCAAAGGGAAAAACCTTCAAATATTCACCATTTATGAGTTTACACAAATATGTATTATTTATAAATGATAACTTACATATTTATTTATAAATTATTATTTACAATTTTTAATTGAATTCTTCCTAAAAGTTTTGTTTTAAATAGACTCAACATGAAGGAAAATTAGTATTTTTTATTTAATAATAATGATAATAATGTTCATTTATCCATTCTGCGTTATTGGTTTGTGCTTCTCTTCATTCTGGAGTCCTGATCCCTCCTGGTTTGATCTCCTGAGTTGTCCTCAAAGCTGCAAATCTCACATTCAGAAACAGAATATTTATGTCTTTTTCAGAAATCTGCCTTAAGAGACGACTTCGTTTGCTCAAATAAGCTCCAAAGTTCACAGATTTCTAATCAAAGCTGCATGTCGTCGGTATATTTGCTGCCAGTATAACATACAGAACCAGCCGGACAGAAAACTGCTCTGGCAGAGAATTTCCAAAAAATTCCTCCTAACATTCAAGTAGTCCCAGATGCTGCTGATAGAAAGTGAATAGAAATCCTCACAACCAGACCGATGGAGAAAACACTCTCAACTGACTTGTTTTCCTATGGTTACAGTCAGGAATCTTGTAAAAAAAAAACTTTTTAGAAACTTAATATGAACATGTCAACCTGATAAATCCTTTCAGGTGATTGTGACCAAACAAAAGCAGCAAATTTTGAAACAGAAGCTGCTCTTTACGGAAACACCAAAACGTCTCACTTAAAGCATATTTCGTCCACTCCCATCATCTTTTTATCTATTTTCCAGTGGTCTTTTAATTTATGATCATGCTGTTTTAGCCAAAATAAAAAAAAAATGTTACCTCTGAATTGTGGGCGGGACTATTGTTAGGAGTAAGCCTGCACTCATTTCCCATTATCTCTTCATTAACACTCCCTCCTGCTAGCTTAAAGCCCGTCACAACCCAAATCTAACATTAGCGGTGCAACTAAAATGTAAAGAAAGAGGTATCCAGTCGAACAGTTTGTATGAAGATTCCAGCTCAGATGAGGAAAACGTACACGGAGATGATTGTCTGCAAGAGTTTCAGAATAGAGAGCAGCAGTAGTGCGATTGTATTTTGAATGTCACGACTACAACCCTTTTCATGTGGCGTTTTCTTTTTTGTCCGCCCCGAATTCACCCCAATTTAAATAAAGAAATACTCAAAAACTATACATGTCTCTTCCGTTATAGGAAAAATACTACAAGAATGTGTTAAAAACACCACAAACATCATTTTTTTTGCTGTGATTTTGATCAAAAAGTCACCGAATTATATATATAAACAGAGTTTAGTCATCTGCAAAATACAAAAACTTTTTGGATGTTTTCTCAACATTTGTGACACATCTAAAACTATTTTTAAACTTCTATGAATAAAGATAATAATCAGTGATTATGAGCAGGTGTTTAGATTAAGATAAACCTAATTTATGGATCAAGGCTGGGAGTTACTCACCATACGATGCGATACGCGATATATGGCTCACAGTATCGATGATATCGCGATATATGGCTTACAGTATCAATATATCCCGATATATGGTTCACAATATCGCTATATCGCGATATATGGCTAACAGTATCAATATATCCCAATATATGGCACACAATATCGATGTATCGCGATATATGGCTCATAGTATCAATATATCCCGATATATGGTTCACAATATCGCTATATCGCGATATATGGCTCACAGTATCAATATATCCCGATATATTGGTTCACAATATCGCTATATCGCGATATATGGCTCACACTATCGATGATATCGCGATATATGGTTCACAATATTGCTATATCGCGATATATGGCTCACAGTATCAATATATCCCGATATATGGCACACAATATCGATATATCGCGATATATGGCTCACAGTATCGATATATCGTGATACTTTGACAAATGGTAAAAATCAACTCTAATAACTCACAATATAAAGAAGAAAACAAATTTTTTTAGATACTTGTCCATTTATTTTGTAGCTTGAACACAATCATAATTAACAACTTGTGTCTTATTTTGTGACATTGGTGAAATCAGCAAAACAGGAAGTCCAGCAGGAGTGGCTGTTGATGAGTATTAGTCTTAAAAACTGATTTGTTTGATTTATACTGCCTCTAAACAAACCTTTAACTTTATATTTCTATCAAGATTTTTATTGGGAGTGTAAAAGCAAACATTATTTGCTGTCATGAAATGGCGATCCTAACCAGATCAGAACCAGTAAATGTCATTGAGTGGATTTGTTGTGAGCCAAACCTCCACCACTAGTAGACACACGTACCCTGTGAGGTCTAATAGAGCCACAATCAATGGACCACCCAGGAGATTTCCTCAGCCTGATCTCAGAGTGAAGCACACGTGGAAACAAGATCCAAGATCTGAAGTGACGACGAGTCGGCTTTCACACTCTGAACCGCTCAGATACACACGACACACGTCTAAACAAACGAGGTCCACGGCCAATTCCACGGCGGTTCTCCTGAAGTTCAGTTTGGACTGAAGCCATCAGAGGACCAGCTGTGTTTACGTCAGAAAACTAACACCCAGTTCCTCCCGTCCCCCTCTGTCGTCCTCACATGGACAAGGATTTAACAGTCAAGCCTACAGGTTAACTCTGACAGTCACACCTGTAATTCTAAATAAGTTCACTGCATCCAGATTAGGGGTGTGCCAAAATATCAATACTTAAAGATATCGCGATATTTAGTCCTGCGATTGATTCTTGATGGATTCTCACCAACTTTTATTGTTGTTTGAGGAGGCTGTAAAACGTTCTATTCATCTTTTGGTGAGAAGTTCCATTGGAGGTAGATAGGGGGCGCACGTTTCAAGACATGAGCATGTCAAAGATATGGAAATAATTATTTAAATATTTCATAACATATTTAAATAGTTCACGGTCCAGCGTAGGCTTAAAGGGACAAACTGAAATAAATATATTTAATATGAAATTACTCAATAAGTGTGTCATTAATTACTCAAAAATTGATAATGAATAATTAAAAGTGTCAATAAAGGCGTCATGAATTACTTTAATGTCCCTTTTTTATGGATATTTTAATATTTTCAAACATTTACTTATTGATATGATTTTTTTCTAATGTAATGCTAATTTTAAGTAATTAATGACACATTTATTTAATTATTTAATCGCGTACACATTTATTTCATTTTGTCTCACCTGGTCCTCCATATAGCCAATTTAAATTTTTGGAAAAATCACAAAAACATGTCTCCTACGATGTAAAAGAATATGGTAGTAGCCTTGTTACTTTCTTTATTACACTTATTTATTATTTATTTAGTATTTATTTTTTACATATGATCGATTACACTTATTACTTATTTATTATTTTCATTAAACTTGCTGATGACATGCAGAAAAATATGATTAAAAGTTAGTTTGAATGTGTTAATTGTTCTGCAAAACATCATATCTCAGAAAGGTCATTTAAATCACATTTTTTTTTACTTTTCAGTAAAAAAAGCGGCAGACTCAGACAATACATTTATTATCAAACACTGACTGTAATCTTTTATGAATATTTTTGAGAGGGAAAATGATAAATTGATGGAGATTACACCGTGTGACTAACACACAGAGATCCAGATCTGGTAGAATTCAGAAGGAAATAAAAGCATAAATTCAACACAGCCGCATTTTCCGTCCACCTCCTGGAGAATGTTTTTTATTTTTAAGGTAGTGGTCAGGCAGCGTTTTTTGTTGTTCAAACTCTCAGTGGTTTTATTGATTTCCGTTTGTCACCACTGTAACAAACTCTGAATGGATTTCAGATTGCTCAGAGTTTAATAAAACAAGTCTTAAAAACGAGTCCCCGTAATGAGTGTTTCTAGTGCGATCATATGGACACCAGATGCAAATATGCATGTATTTGAGGAAGCAGACAGTCCATCAAAATAATGCAGCAAAGCCTCGCTGGAGAGTGGAGGACAGCCCCCGATGAACCACATTTAACCGTGGAAGCATGACTCACTTTTTCCTCCGTACAAATCCTCTTCTGTGTTATCGTTCCAGACTTTCACTCTGAGCATTTCCACAGCTAACAAAAACAACAAACTACTCTGTAAATGATCATTTTTATACCATCCTGTTAAAAAGAAAAACTTAAATAAGTGTAAAGGATTTATGTCCACTGGAGCTTTAGTTATTTTTAGTGATAAGTTTAAAAAGTCACACAAACTGTAACCAGATGCTAACATTTCTGAGCAGCTAATTACTCAGATTGAGCAAAGTTCTCAACGACATAATGATTAATTCGTCTGAAACAGAACTCTAAAACTATCTTTGCTATTTACTTTTGCAGTTCATTACCTCCATCTTCACTATTACTCCCATTTTGAAATGCATAACATAATATTTCACAGCTAAAAACCCTAAAAACTTTACATTTCCCATCATAAAGCAGCATTCTATGGAGGTTTAAAGGAGCCAAAATGAAATAAGTATCTGTTTTAGCCCATACTGAGCCATGAAATAATTTAATATGCCATGAAATATTTAAATGTGCTTGTTAACGGTTATTTTAATATTTTAATTCCACATATAAACATTTATTTATTGATTTTCACTTTTATTTAATTAATGCCAATTTTAAATAATTAATGAAACATGTATTTATTCATTTATGGTGCAGATATTTACTTTGGCTCTTTTAAACCTCCATATTTAGAAAGATTCGGGTGTTTTGTGGCAAATTCTTATTAATGAATTCTGTTTTTTCAGTATTTTTAAATGTCAAAATAGTGTTTGATCAAAGTCTGTCCCTAACTTATAAAAAAGTATAATAAAAGTATTTTTAAATATATTTTTACTGTCAGTTTTTTATTATCACTTGATTCTGCCTGCAAATTACTTAGCTAACAATTACGAAATTATAAATATGATTTGTAAGCAAGTTTTATGTAGCAAACGCTTTCAGATTATTGAACACATTTATTGTAGAAGGTTAAAAGAGAATTTATTTTATTCTTTTTCATTTGGTAATTCACAAATGTTTATCAAGTGGGTCATGTCAGTGACAAAAGGAGGGTAGTGTAGTTTTGTTCTTAAATTTGCAAAAAAAAAAAAAAAAACTGAAAACGTTTGGCAACACAAGGTTACACGTGCTGCATTCATGGACTAAATACATGTGGGAAATTCTATAACTGAGACGTGACAAACACTCTTTCCACATTTTTACAAGTGCAAAGTTGTGTTCCAAAGTAAAATATTATTTAATATCTGCTAAAGATTATAGTTTTAGAAGGAAAAGTACATAGAAAAACACAGTTTTAGATAGTTAGTATATTCAAAATGTTTCATATTTTAAAGAAATCTCTTTCAAAATTATTAGTAAATGTTTTTTTTAAACAAATTTAAAGAAGAGCTGAACATTAATTGTTTATTTTGCCGTTCACAACCAAATTTAAGGCTCATTTTTTACAGTCAAACATTTATAAAAGATTTACTCGTTTTATAAAAACCCATCTATGTCAATTTACTAATAATTATGGCGAAATATTTCATACACAAGTGTAAATATGCTAACAAAAAACAGTATTTTATGTTTTCCAGAAATAAATATTATGTGTGTAAATACTATTGAATCATGAAGGAAACAAAAAATTATTCATTTTTTTTATTTCATCAAATGTTTCTTTTAGCTATTATTGATATAAACTTTTGTTTTTTAATCTCTTGGCTAATTTGTATGGAGGTCACTGTATGATGTTTTGTATGTGCAACATTTGTCTATCGACAAATGTTTTATCGACAAATGTTGCACTTACAAAATTATTAATAAAGTTGAAGAAAAAAAAATCCAAATTGTATCCAATTTCCGATTCTGCTCACCAAAACCTCCATACTTTAAAATAGTTAGGATGTTTTGAACTCAACTCTCAGGTTAAAAAGGGACAATTTTTTTGTGCAACAGAACTTTTCTTCTTGAGTTTATACTTTTTCAGTATTTAGTTATTAATTTTTTATTTGTTTTTTATGATTGATTATTTATCTTTTTTTCTAGCTGTGAGCAGATAAGACAGAGTTTCTGGGTTTGGACACCCATAATCGAAGCATTTAAAAAAGTGTTCTAGAAAAGTGATTCAGACACGAATGAAGAGGAAAGTAGAGCCCTGAGGGGGAAAAAAGCTGGACTTGTGATTGGGAAAATGTTTAAAAACCATCTTTGGATGTTAGTGAGTCCTTGAAGGTTTTAAACACATCTTCCTCTGAAGTGTTCAGACCTTCTTAGTCGTTTAAAAAGTGACGCCAATGAAACTGGATGCTTTTAAAGTCTCATAACTTGTTTTACTTTTTGAGTTAGATTTATTGCAGAATCTTGGAATCTCTGGTACTTTGGTGCAGTTTGAACGGCGATACAGAGCCTGTAAATTTATTAAAAGTTACTTTGATTCCCCCGAAGAACAAGTTTATTTTATTAGAAATAGGACTGTATTTATTGAAATTGTTAGGATTTAACATCTAATCTCTCAAGTTCACTTGAGATGATTTTTGGAAGAAATATACTCTGGTTAGAATCTGGAAACAGCCGTTTACCTGGAGTATCTGTCAGAAACAGGAACATTGGGATCTGGAAGCACAACCACATAGAAACACTCAGTCATGTGGAAAACATGTTCGCTCCCAGCCTCTATGTTAACCACGATAACTTAGTTTAAAAGCACTCTGTGAAAAATGTCCAAATTCAATATAATGTTCTTGTGTTAAAAACAGACATGAGGATCAGTTTCCACCATGAACAAACACTTTCTGACCTTCAGACTTGGCTGCTTCTGTCCTAAAACATTACACTGACTTACTTTAGTCGAGTTTTTATCTGTACTTCTTTAATAATTAGCATTTTGTAGAACAGGGGTGTCAAACTCAATCGAACATGGGGCCAAAATCCAAAACACATCTTAGATCAGGTTAAACATTTATTAAACATTCTAAAACGACATTTTTCAAACTTTAAAACTGTAAAATTTTAAGATAATTATGAACTAGATATATAGCATTACCTGTGATAAAGCTAGCGTGAATGCTGTAAGCTGAATTTGGTCACTGAAACTTCAGCTGAAAACGCTGAAGCTGATAGCCAGCTAAACTGTTAGCTAAATGCCAAATTAGCCAAAAAAAAAAAAAAAAAAAAACTTAGGTTAGCCAAAACAGCTAGCATGTAGTTGAAAAAATAGCTATACTTCAAAATAGGCTAAAAATCTGAAAAAGAGCCTAAATTAGCCAAAACAGCTAGCGTGTAAATATTAGCCTATCTCCAAAACAGCCTTAAACAAGCCAAAATAGCTAGCATGTAGCTGAAATATTAGTTGAACTTCAAAATGGACAAAAAAAAAATTAAAAAAAAACTGATAAAAGCCTACATTGGCCAAAACGGCAAGTGTTTAAATATTAGCCTAACTCCAAAACAGCCTAAAAAACTTTAAAAGAGAGACTAAATTAGCTAAAACAGGTAGCATGTAGCTGAAAAAAATAGCTAGACTTCAAAATACCCTAAAAATCTGAAAAAGGAGCCTAAATTAGCAAAAACAGCTAGCGTGTTAATATTAGCCTAACTCCAATACAACCTAGAAATGTAAACAAAAATAATAATAATAATAATAAATTCACCAAAACAGCTAGCATGTAGCTGAAATATTAGTTAAGCTCAAAAATGCCTAAAAAAGGAGAAATAAAGCCTAAACTAGCCAAAACAGCTAGCATGTAGCGGTAATATTAGCTAAACTTCAAAATGGACAAAATAAAAAAAATAAATAAAAAACTGAAAAAAGGCTATATTGGCCTAAACAGCTAGCGTTTAAATATTAATAGCCTAACTCAAAAACAGCCTAAAAAACTTTAAAAAAAAAAGACTAAATTAGCTAAAACAGTTAGCATGTAGCTGAAATCCTAGCAAAACTCCAAAATAGCCTAAAAAATCTTAGTAAATGCCAAAAAATAGTCCAAAAAGCGCAGACTGTCAATTTTTAAAACTTTAAATCAGTAACTTATTAACAAAATTATAAAAAGGCAGGAATATTATTCCAGAATAAATCAACTTAAACCTTAAATAAGTTTCAGTATTTTATTCTCCATAAAAATATATTTTGTTTACACAGGTTAAAAAAAAGCGCAAGATAACATCCGGGCATTAATAACAATAAAATGATCTGGAAGGGCCAGATAGAAATACCCGGAGGGCCGCATCCGGCCCCCGGGCCTTGACTTTTACACGTGTTGTTAGAAGATACAAACATTTATTGCCCGAAAAAGTAAATTATGCT
Source organism: Oryzias melastigma (assembly GCF_002922805.2). NCBI lineage: Eukaryota > Metazoa > Chordata > Actinopteri > Beloniformes > Adrianichthyidae > Oryzias > Oryzias melastigma. The sequence continues at coordinate 7,528,350 of NC_050515.1, forward strand.
TCAACTTTGCTTAATTTTGCAGCTTTTCTAACTTAATTCTGCAAGTATTTTAGATCAAATTAAGCAAATTTGTTGCTTGTTCAACTTTCAAAATGGAAATTTGTGGAAACGTCTCTGGTGTGTAGAAGAACCGAGTGCTCGCTCCTGTTCTGGGCACACGGTGCACGTGTCTGAAACACCCCCCCTTTACAGTCGGAGCAAGAATGATCTCACCTCGTCCAAGTCTCAGCTCCCCCAAGGTTTGAACAGGAAACAGGGAGCGCTCAACCCCCGCCCAGGAGAAGAAAAGAGGTCTAAAAACCAAAGAAAGTTCTCAGAAAAATGTAAGAAACAAAAAGCAAACGTTAGTTTGAGTTCTCCGTCTGTGCATTCGGGCCGTTGTTTGGATTCCCCTGGGAGGGAATGTTTCATGCTCCCCCGAAAATACAAAAGCTGCTGCTCACATCTGAAAGCCATTAGTCTCCTAAACTGTTAGCGAGCATTCAGAGGATTCTTTCTTCCCTTTTTTTTGAATTGTGCTGCCTTCCCAAATCTTTGATTTCTTTTTTTTCTTCTCGCTGCTCCAAGGTTTGCGGAATTTTACGTCCATGTCCAAGAGTTTTACCCCACGGGCCGCTGAATTCCAAAAGTCTTCCCCACTTCATATCATCTCCCCGTCCCTCTGTCTCAATGTATGTGTTTGACAGTCATTTGGGCAGGCTGTGTCAGAGTTACAGTCCGCTCTACGGCTGGGGAACATCTCGTGTATCTCCTGGTTCCCCACAAGCGAGCGGGGGCCATGGGGGGCAGGGTTTGTGTTTGTGTGCTGTTTTATGAGATCACATATTCTCACATGAACACTGACATCCTTTGTCCCTGCCTCTGTGCTACTTTGAAGTTCTGCATTCTTCACCCGCTGCATCACTTGTGCTGCACAGCTGCAGATTTCTAATGAAATCCATCCTCCAGGTAAGATTAGAGAAACACCTCACCGACCAGGAAACGCTCTGATTAAGGAACAGACGTGGCTTCAACAAACTGTTTCTTTCTAAGAATCTAAACTGGGAATCAGATTATTCCGCACACAAACAAAAATACAGGTGGACCACAAGATTCCCGTCTGTCACGCTCCACCCTGACCCCACAGACTCCCACCGCAGACCAGCCATAAAGATAATCAAATCCTTGAGCTCTTCTTTACCAAAACCACACCAGCGCGGTTAGACGTGCACTCATCCTGCTCCCATGAGCTCACATTTAGCCTCGGCCTGACATAAACAGAAAGTCAGATGATGGGAGCAATGTGGACGATTCTAGTGTTTGTAGCAGAAAACAGAGTCTCCATTTAACTGAAATACAGTTCTATTAAAGCAGGAGGGGGTCAAACTCAATCACAGTAGGAGTTAAAATCGAAACGCACCTTAAGTCGCAGCCGAACAGGATAAACATTTATAGAACAAACTAAAACTACATTTTTAAAACTATAGATTTTTAAATTAATTATGAACTAGATATATAGCATTACCTGTGATAACGCTAGTGTGAATGCTGTAAGCTGAATTTGGCCGCTGAAGATGCTAGTGCTGATAGCTAAAAATGTTGAAGTTAATAGCTGAAAACGCTAAAGCTGATAGCCAGCTAAAATATTAGCTAAATGCCAAATTAGCCTAAAAAACTAAAAATAAATAAATAAAAAAATTAAGTCAGCCAAAACAGCTAGCATGTAACTGAAAAAAATAGCTAAACTTTAAAATAGCCTAAAAATCAGAAAAAAGCCTAAAATAAACCCTAAACAATAGCCTAACTCCAAAACAGCCTAAAAAAACTAAATTAGCTAAAACAGCTAGCATGTAGCTGAAACATTAGCCAAACTCCAAAACATTCTAAAAGAAAAAAAACTAAAAAGCCTAATTAGCTAAAATTTAGCTGAAATATTAGCTAAACTCCAAAACAGCCTGAAAACTGTGAAAAAAGCTTAAGGTAGCCAAAAGAGCTAGCCTGTAGCTGAATTATTAGCAATACTCAAAAATATTCTAAAAAAAACAAAAAAATGAAAAAGCCTAAATTAGCCAAAACAGCTAGCATGTAGCTAAATTATTAGCTAAACTCCCCCAAAAAATGAATTAATAAATAACGAAAAAGCCAAAATTTGCCAAAATTTAGCTGATATATTAGTTAAACTCCAAAATAGACTAAAAAGTCTTGGTAATGTTTTTAAAAATCCAAAAAGCTAGCAAAATGGCAGTTTTCAAAACTTTAAAACCGTAAATTTTTAGCATAATTATGAATAATAAAAAGGCAGGAATATTATTCCAGAATAAATGAACGTCAACATTAAATAACTTTCAATGTTTTAGTCTCCATAAAAATATATTTTGTCAAAATTATACAAGTTAGAAATGAGCGCAAGATAACATCGGGGCATTAAAAGCAACAAAATAAAATGACCTAGGGGGCCGGATTCTGTATTAAAGAGAAGCTTTAAAGCCACTTTCCTCATCCTCAATGGATAACTGATATCCAGATACAGAAACAGATTTATTCCAAAATACCCAGCAATCATTTCATGGGTGGGTCTCCTTTGGTTGCTGACATATTTCCATTTTCTACTTAGAAGCCACAAAATCTCAATATTTCTTAGCTATGGTCGTTCTCTGTAAACATACAGGAAAAGTTCTGGATGGACGGAGTTCAGTGAGATGACTCAGCAGCACCATGGTCTTAAGAGTGAGCAGCTGTTTTATTTAATTAGACAGAAAACAAGGAAACACTTTTTATGGGGAATAAACTGTAAATCAAACAAATGCAAAGAAGCTGAAAACACAGAGACGAAAGGATCAAAGAAGAAACACAGAAAAACAAAGACTGCATTTGCTTGGAAGATAGTGACAAACAACAAACAGCTGTGATGAATAAACAGTGATGTTTCATGTGAAAAACAATTAAAAAAAACTTTTTTAGAAAAACTAAAATTTCTGGAACATAAAGTCACCATTAGAAAAATAACCGAAGCAAATCAGATTTTTTTGAGTGTTTTTGTTAGTTATTAGAATCAGGATAGCCCTGAAAACTGCTTCAGTTTTCTATGAAATAGAACCATTGACTGCATAAGAGAACTGGACTGAGTGACTCCTCCCATCTGGGATTCCAAACAGGACGTCCAGCTGGCTCCAAGAAGCTGAAATCCAATAGACTTCTATAGAGAAATAAACAGATTTGCTCAGTCATTCTATTTGTCAGAATAACCATTCCTGCTCGGATACCATTTTTAAAAACATTCTTGATAATCCTCTTTTTGCTCCACAACGTTTTTTTTATTTTTTTATGTTCCACAATAGTCTTTTCTGTCGTGCAAGCTATTCAAGTAATAAACCGACCAATCAGATGCCTCAATAAAAGGGATAAAACGGGCTAAGAAGATGGATGGATGGATGGATGAAGCCATTATCTATGGGTGATGTCACACTGACTCAATCCAGTTCTCATATACAGACAGTGGATGGAGGTGTGGCTATAATCAATATATGAGGCTCTTAATTCATCACTAAAATTTAGGGCTGTCAGCATTAATGGGTTAACGTACACAGATAATAAAAAGAAAGTTAACATGCTAATATATATTAATGTACATTAATTACACTTTGCAAAGCAACTGTCCTTCACGGTTCCACAGCGTGCGTTAATTTCTGATAATGCACACTTTGTTGGGCATTATCCCCCTTATACCAGGGTCATTTTCTTGGAGTAAAACAGCAGATTTAAGTCTTTAGCATTCTGCTTATCTTCCTGTTGATGTATTTTGTGCTCACAAGTTACACTTCACAACCCAAAAGTGCGATCAATCATGATTAATTACAACCAAAAAGTGTGATTAACTGTGATTATTCAGAATTTAAAAGTGTGATTAATCGTGGTAAAATCACAACACGAAAGTGTGATTAATCACTACCCCAAAAAGTGCAATTAATCGTGATTAATCTCACAACCCAAAAGTGCGATTAATCATGATTAATCCCAACCCAAAAAGTGCGTTAAAACGTGATTAATCACAACCCAAAAGTGTGATTAATTGTGATTATTCAGAATTCAAAAGTGCGATTAATTATGGTAAAATCCCAACACGAAGGTGCGATTAATCGTGATTAATCACAAAGTGCAATTAGTCGTGATTAATCAGAACCCAAAAGTGCGATTGATCGTGATTAATCACTTCCCAAAAAGTGCAATTAATCGTGATTAATCTCACAACCCAAAAGTGTGATTAATCATGATTAATCCCAACCCAAAAAGTGCGTTAAAACGTGATTAATCACAACCCAAAAGTGTGATTAATTGTGATTATTCAGAATTCAAAAGTGCGATTAATTATGGTAAAATCCCAACACGAAGGTGCGATTAATTGTGATTAATCACAAAGTGCAATTAGTCGTCATTAATCAGAACCCAAAAGTGCGATTAATCGTGATTAATCACAAAGTGCACTTAGTCGTGATTAATCAGAACCCAAAAGTGCAATTAATCGTGATTAATCACAAAGTGCAAGTAGTCGTGATTAATCAGAACCCAAAAGTGCGATTAATTGTGATTAATCGCAACTCAAAAGTGTGATTAATCATGATTAATCACAAAAGTGCGATTAATGGTGATTAATCACAAAGTGCAATTAGTCGTGATTAATCAAAACCCAAAAGTGCGATTGATCGTGATTAATCACTTCCCAAAAAGTGTGATTAATTGTGATTAATCGCAACTCAAAAGTGTGATTAATCATGATTAATCACAAAAGTGCGATTAATCGTGATTAATCACAAAGTGCAAGTAGTCGTGATTAATCAGAACCCAAAAGTGCGATTAATTGTGATTAATCGCAACTCAAAAGTTTGATTAATCGTGATTAATCACAAAAGTGCGATTAATTGTGATTAATCACAACTCAAAAGTGTGAAAAATCACAGTGGGATTAATCATGATTAATCAGAACGCAAAAGTGTCATTGATCGTGATTAATCACAAAAGTGTGATTAATCGTGAGTAATCACAACCCAAAGTGTGATTAATCTAATTGATTTTTTTTTTATCGTTTGACAGCTCTACTAAAAATATTAATCTACTGCTATCAAAAGGAAAAACTTTTATCAGGTCTTGAGAAGAAGATAGTTTTGGACATGAGTCTGATTTCTCTGTTTTACTCTAATTTACTTAACCTTCTCCCCTCCTGATAACCCCTTCTCTCGTTTTCTTTTTAACCCTGAGATAAGTTGCTTCAACCGTTTGTGCAACAGCACAGCCTGGAGAATTCTGGCCATGAATTCTTCCCTGCTGAGAAGCTGTCAGGGAAGTGATTCAGTTCAGGGAGGAATTTGAAACCCCAAGATTGAGGAAATCAAGCATTAAGGATTTACGACAGTCAAAAGAAAATGTCTGTGCGTCCCAAGCAAAGACTCATCAGTTATCCTGTCTCTGATGACCAGGATGGGATGTGTGGGCGTACGTAAACTGTAAGTGTTCGCACGAGGATGATGTAAACCCTCTTTTTCATGCCATGTGACAGACTCCACACTCAGCACTGGAGTGTAAACCAAACATTCCTGCTCCTCTTGGACCACGAAATGATGATAGCATTAATGCGCTCTGCTCCGTGGAAAACAAATATCCTGCTTCTGTCATCAAGAGACCGTGTAGCCACAACAACTCTGACAACAAGTCCCAGTGGGAGCATTTTTCTTTGATGGAGTGCTATTAAACATGACAGTTTCATGTCCTGCGTGGTTTTCTGTTTGAGTCAATGAGTGCATCTTGAATCAACCATTTTCTAAAAATCAGAGACATAAGAAAAGTAATTAGGATGAATTCCCTTGAGTTGATGGTGAATCTCTCTTCAAATGCAGGAAAAAAAAGGAGAGACAGAGCAAGTAGAGGTGGAAGGAAAGGCCAGTAAAAGTATTTCCTCAGGCTCTGACAGTACAATGCTGTCCAGACGGTGGCCTGCTTTCTCTGAAGCCAGAGTTCTAGGCAAAATGTGGTTCTGTTTAAACGGGGAATGGAGGGACTGCTGGGAGCCAGTGGAATGAAAGCAAGAAAGAAAGGAAGAAAGTAAGCAGACCAGCACACTTCGGGGAATTTGAAAATAACGCCGTTTGATTGTTTTATGAAGTCCTAAAAACCCTCGGCAACACACCACGGTTCATACTGTGTGACTGTGCTGGTTCGACAGCATCTTGGATTTCTGTTACACCAAAGAACTAAAGCCTAGAACATTCGGACACAGAAATTTGTGACGTCTGTTCCAGTCCAAGAGTCAGTAATTTAGAAATATTCAAATTTTCTGGACCCGCTGCATCAATGTCAGGGTGGAGGCGGGGTACACCTTAGACAGGCCACGCCCATACATACTCACAAGAACACCTAATCAATCAACCTGTCAGAACTGTATTATGGAGATCATAAATAAATAAAACCTTCTTCCAAATTATTATTATATTCATGTTCTAATCTCTAACAGGAGAAATGATTTCTGCTTTTTTTATTCAATAGATGACCGCTGCTATTTTACTCACTTCCTTTAAACTGGCGGTTGGCAGTGGTTCAGGGGTAGAGTGGCCAGCCTCTGATTGGAAGATTGCTCGCCCATGTGTGGAAGTGTCATCGGGCAAAACACTGAACCCCACGTTGCTCCTGGCGGTTACAGGTTGGCGCCAGTGTTCCGCCATCAGTGTGTGAATGTGTGTGCGCACAAGTGAATAGGACTGAGACTGTACTGCGCTTTCGGCCTTCTAGGAAGGTAGTAAAGTGCTATAAATAACATAAGTATACGCCATTTCCACTGTAGTTTAGGGTTCCTCTGCCACAAAACTACCTATGATGCAAGAAAAGTAAAAAACTTCACCTGAGTTTCACCAAAGACAGACAAAGTGCAGATTTACCACAAATGGATTCATAAAAATGAGAAAACATCACAAAAAATGTATGTAACAAGGACTCACTCAAAATTAAGGATTCAAATACACTTAAAAAAAATCAATGAACAGTATCAGTTGAAAATCACATATAAACATGGTTATGTTGGTAAAAAGATAATATTTTGGGAACAATATTCTTTTCTGTCGTGCAAGTTATTCAAGTAATAAACCGACCAATCAGATGCCTCAATAAAAGGGATAAAACGGGCTAAGAAGATGGATGGATGGATGGATGGATGGATGAAGCCATTATCTATGGGTGATATCACACTGACTCAATCCAGTTCTCATGTACAGACAGTGGATGGAGGTGGGGCTATAATCAATATATGAGGCTCTTAATTCATCACTAAAATTTAGGGCTGTCAGCGTTAATGGGTTAACGTACACAGATAATAAAAAGAAAGTTAACATGCTAATATATATTAATGTACATTAATTACACTTTGCAAAGCAACTGTCCTTCACGGTTCCACAGCGTGCGTTAATTTCTGATAATGCACACTTTGTTGGGCATTATCCCCCTTATACCAGGGTCATTTTCTTGGAGTAAAACAGCAGATTTAAGTCTTTAGCATTCTGCTTATCTTCCTGTTGATGTGTTTTGTGCTCACAAGTTACACTTCACAACCCAAAAGTGCGATCAATCATGATTAATTACAACCCAAAAGTGTGATTAACTGTGATTATTCAGAATTTAAAAGTGTGATTAATCGTGGTAAAATCACAACACGAAAGTGTGATTAATCACTACCCCAAAAAGTGCAATTAATCGTGATTAATCTCACAACCCAAAAGTGCGATTAATCATGATTAATCCCAACCCAAAAAGTGCGTTAAAACGTGATTAATCACAACCCAAAAGTGTGATTAATTGTGATTATTCAGAATTCAAAAGTGCGATTAATTATGGTAAAATCCTAACACGAAGGTGCGATTAATCGTGATTAATCACAAAGTGCAATTAGTCGTGATTAATCAGAACCCAAAAGTGCGATTGATCGTGATTAATCACTTCCCAAAAAGTGTGATTAATCGCGATTAATCTCACAACCCAAAAAGTGCGATTAATCATGATTAATCCCAACCCAAAAAGTGCGTTAAAACGTGATTAATCACAACCCAAAAGTGTGATTAATTGTGATTATTCAGAATTCAAAAGTGCGATTAATTATGGTAAAATCCCAACACGAAGGTGCGATTAATCGTGATTAATCACAAAGTGCAATTAGTCGTGATTAATCAGAACCCAAAAGTGCGATTGATCGTGATTAATCACTTCCCAAAAAGTGTGATTAATTGTGATTAATCGCAACTCAAAAGTGTGATCAATCATGATTAATCACAAAGTGCGATTAATCGTGATTAATCACAAAGAGCAAGAAGTCGTGATTAATCAGAACCCAAAAGTGCGATTAATTGTGATTAACATATAAACATGGTTATGTTGGTAAAAAGATAATATTTTGGGAAACTTTATCAGTTTATCTTCATGTTGTGCCTCTTTATGCACACATGGTGCAAACAAAAAGACGTCCAATCACGAGCTTGCATCTTGTAAAATGCTGGTTTTCATGACTGAAGCTGTTATGTCTTTTGGACATTTTGTTTCTGTTGCTTAAAAATGAAATAAAAAATGTCTATAAAAACAACTAAATTGCATTTTCATTTAGAGTTTCTAATGCCAAATGAATGTTAACGAGTGTGACTCAGATAAATACCTGGTACTGAACAGTGCAGGTGAAGTTTTCTAGATTCCTTGTATTTCTTGCAAGATAATCAAGTGTAAATTCAATGTCTGTACAAATAAACAAGAACTAATGACAAATTCATATATATTTTTGCTTTATAAAGTTTGACCCACTGTTGTTTCTCCACATCAAATGAACACAAAAGGAACATTATTAGAACATTCTACCATCCTGTATGGTCACATGTCTTTGTAATATCTCAATCCAAATGGGTTTTTCCAATATGGATTATGGATGTATCTCATTTGGAAATGATTTTAGAAATGTATATTTGATTTCTGGAAACTCTGGATTTTTTTTTTTTTTTCTGTGAGGTCTGTCGGTTCCTTCAGTGATTTTAATCCTTTAACCCTGAAGCTCTGATGTTTATGTTCTTGGATTTACTGGAATTTTTTGATCAACATAATTCCAGTAGATTTTAAAAGATTTCTTTAGAATCTACTGGAATTACGTTGATTGTGTTAATGGTTGAAAAGTTACAGTATGTTAAAGACTTTGTGTTTAAGCGTATTATTACTACTGTTTTAAATTTTTGAAAATTGGCATTCTGCTAGCTTTTTGAACTGTTTTGCCATTTAATAAGATTTTTTTTTGGCCATTTTGGAGTTTAGTTAATATTTCAGCTACATAGTAGCTGTTTTTTTTAGCTAATTTTAGCTTTTTTCAGTTTTTTATTTGTCCATTTTGGAGTTTATCGAATATTTCAGAAACATGCTAAATTTCTGGGGCTAATTTAGGCTTTTTTGGGGCCATTTTGGAGTTTAGCTAATATTTCAGCTACATGTTAGCTGTTTTGGTTAATTTGTGATTTTTTTTCTTTGTTTTTTTTAGGCTGTGTTGAAGTTTAGCTATTTTTCAGCTACATACTAGCTGTTTTGGCTAATATAGTTTTTCTTTTGTTTTGTTTTTAGACTGTTTTTGAGTTAGACTAATATCTATATGCTGGTTTTTTGGCTAATTTAGGCTTTTTTAAATGTCTTTTAGGCTTTTTTGAAGTTTAGCTATTTTTTCAGCAACGTGCTAACTGTTTTGGCTAACCTAAGATGCTTTTTCAAGGTTCATTTATCATTTAGCTAATATTTTAGTTCGTTATTAGCCATAGCGTTTTCAGCTATTGGCTTTAGTGATTTCAGCTCAACTTCAAGATTTTCAGCTTCACTATTTTTAGCTATCAATTTCAGCATCTTCAGCTATCAGCACTAGCATCTTCAACGGCCAGATTCAGCTTACAGCATTCACACTAGCATCATTGCAGGTAATTCTATATATCTAGTTCATAATTATGTTTAAGTTGCATTTTTAAAGTTTGAAAATGTGATTTTAAGTTACAGTTTTAAATATTTACCTTTAATGTGTTCAATAAATGTTTATCCTGTTCGTCTGTTTGATGCACTTTTGCGAGAGTCAGAAAAATTGTGACAGTTTGGCTCTTGTTCATGTGCAGTTTTTACTCAGATTTTTTTTTTTTTTGCCGCACATAAGTTTGCAATTAAAGAAGCTCTCGGCGACATATTTAACTCCAACCCGTCAGAGTCCAGAACAGACGTTGTGATATCCTGATCTGCTCAGATTAACCGTGAAGTCATGTCAGCCTCAGTGGCTGCGGCTGCTTGGCCCCCGTCCCAACAACTCAAGGAGTCTTGAGGAATGTGGGTTTGTCCTGCAGTCCGTTCCTACCCCCTCTGTCTCTGTCCCCTCCCCTCCAAACAGAGGTTTCCCAAACTTTTCTCCTTTTTCCCCCTCTCTCCAGTTCACTATTCCACACCGGGACGCGGATCCTGTCTCCACGCGCGCGGGGCTCCAGGACGCACGGACCGCTGTAAGGTACAGACGCACGCGGCCCTCTTCACTTCACTCCAGAGCTCTTGATAACTCATTTGGATGTGAATGGATTGTAGCTTTTGTTACTGAAGCCCGAGGGATTATCCTGCTTATGCATGACTGCGCTGCAGATGGGGAGCAAAGCGCACGCGAGGCTTAAAGGATGCGAAGAAAAAGTCACTTTTTCCCAAAATAAAATAAAATAAAAAGAAAGAAAGTAAAAATGCATTAAAATGTAATGGATTTATTATGAATAAAATGAAAAAAAAAACAGGATAGTTCAAGGAAAATGCGTCTTTGGAGAGTTTTGCGCGCATGGAAGCAGGAACGGGCGCTTTCTTCATTCATAAAGTTGTTGAGTCGAGGACAAACCTCTTCACCTTCCTGTCAGCTTGCAGCAGATGGCTTTCATGGCTCTTTCTTAAGGGGAGGGGGGATAGCAGCAGGGAATCAATGTAAATCTCCTTTAAAAAGTTTTCATCTTTTCTGGATCATTTGGAGAAACCAAAACTACACTTTTGACTTGAATTCCAGCTTTACAATAAAATGTCGTGAAGAACCCCCGTTTTCGTTCAGGGATGAGAGGGTTCATTTTTACAGAGTGTTTTAGTGCTGGGTAAATGCTGGTGCATTCCTTTTGTTCCCTGCTCCCCCCTCGTCTTATACTGTACTGCTACAAAAATGCATTTCAAAGTTTGAGCTTCATGAAAAGTAGTTTAAGTTTGCACGTTAACTTCTGAACATTTTGAATTAAATTGTCCAGACTTTTTCTTTTTGTTGGAGTTGCTTTGATTTGTGGTCATCTTTGTTTCCGGTTCTGCCCAGAAATGTTCTGGGTTTGGGTTCAGGGTTGGAGGAGATGAGGTTAGCTCTGCTGAGCTGTATATCACCAGAGGCCCACTGTTCTCTGTTTAACCTGAAGCCTATAGGAAGGAAAGAGGGGGTCACACACTAGGTTAGTAGGTCGTGGAGTTTGAACAAAGTCTGTTTTTGTTTGTTTCAGGAATATTTTCATCACTTCTGTTGGATTAATGTGGAACTAATCAACCTAATACGACACATTAATTTTTATTTCCGTTGTTGTTTGTTTAATTTATCCCTAAATATGTTGTTTCTGCATTTACTTGGTAATAATTCTCATCTATAACTTTATTTTGTGAAATGTATTTATTCATACTTTTTTCTATACTTCTATTCCTAAAATTTTAATGATATTTTTATGACTTTTTATCTTGGTGCTGCATCTTTGATTGTATTGCAGTTGTCTGTTTTTTTAACAAATGATTTGATCGATCTATCTACTATCATCCATCAATCCATTTATCTAGACATCTACAAATCTATCTAGACATGTATATGTATATATATATATATATATATATATATATATATATATATATATATATATATATATATATATATATATATATATACATATTTACATCTATCTATATATATATATATATATACACATATTTACATCTAGACATCTATCTATACATCTATCTAGACATGTGTTTATCTATACACTTATGTAGACATGCATACATGTATCTAGACATCTATCTTGACATATCTATTTCGACATCTATCTAGACATGTATACATCTATCTGGACATGTATACATCTATCTAGACATCTATCTAGACATGTTTACATCTACCTATAAATCTATCTTGACATATCTAATTCGACATCTATCTAGACATGTTTACATCTATCTATAAATCTATCTATACATCTATCTTGACATATCTATTTCGACATCTATCTAGACATGTATACATTTATCTATACATCTATCTAGACATGTATACATCTATCTGAACATCTATCTAGACATGTATACATCTATCTATACATCTATCTAGACATGTATACATCTATCTGGACATCTATCTAGACATGTATACATCTATCTTGACATCTATCTAGACATCTATCTAGACATGTATACATTTATCTATACATCTATCTAGACATGTATACATCTATCTAGACATCTATCTAGACATCTATCTAGACATGTATACATCTATCTGGACATCTATCTAGACATGTATACATCTATCTAGACATCTATCTAGACATATCTATTTCGACATCTATCTAGACATGTATACATTTATCTAGACATCTATCTAGACATGTATACATCTATCTAGACATGTATACATCTATCTAGACATGTATACATCTATCTAGACATCTATCTAGACATGTATACATCTGGACATCTATCTAGACATGTATACATCTACCTAGACATCTATCTAGACATGTATACATCTATCTAGACATGTATACATCTACCTAGACATCTATCTAAACATGTATACATCTATCTAGACATATCTATTTCGACATCCTTCTAGACATCTATCTAGACATGTATACATGTATCTAGACATCTATCTAAACATGTATACATCTATCTAGAAATCTATCTAAACATGTATACATCTATCTAGACATGTATCTAGACATCTATCTAGACATGTATACATCTATGTAGACATCTATCTAGACACATCTATTTCGACAGCTATCTAGACATCTGTACATCTGTTTAGAAATCTAGACATCTAACTATACAGTACATCTATCCCAGATTTCTCCTAATAAGTTGCACACTAGATGGTTTTATCTATGTATGTAAATGTCAGAGGTGTAACGATTCATTTTACCAAAAATTTGATTCACATCGTTATTTAATTCATAGTCGATATTAGTTACTAGTATTATTTATGAGGATCAAGGCCACAAACATTTGTAAACTAATGGAGGACTGTAAAATAAGTCCTGTGTAACAATGAAACGCGTGTAACATCCTGTTTAAATGTGAACTGATGTGAATTAAAAAAAAATTAAGGACAAACTTATGGAAACAGCAGCTTCTCTGGTTTGTAGTTTTGTGTTTGTCTCTTAAACTGAAGTGAAACTGCTGTCATACTCCATGTAAACACTTGTTTGATCCGTTTTTCTCTGTTGTCACATCTTTCTGGTTGTGTCCAGCCTCTGCTGTGGAGTACACACCTGCACCTGGTCTGGATCTGGTCTAAGTTCCTGCTGCTCACTCCGGATCCGCACGCTGCACAGCAGGGGAGCCGAAGCGGCGGGCGATTGGGTCGGAGGGACTGCCCGGCAGACCAATGGGATCAGGGAAGCTGGTTCAAGTGCTGCTCGGATGGACGGTGGCGTGTCTGTGGCCGGCTCACCTCGCTGTTGGGGAAACTGGAAATGGACCTTACCAAGCTAGCCGCTTCACTGGGAGCGTGGATCAAAAGGAAATACAGCGGGTTCGGCGCCGTGGCCAGGAGACTCTGAGAGGGTAAGGATCTGTCACATCAACCAAACCAGCCTTTCAGGGCCAAAAAGTCTGAAATCTGATTTATTTCAACAAATATTGAAAACAAATCTTCCTTGAAGCAACAGCGAGTTACAAATCTGATCCATATTAACCAAATTATTGCGCTTTAATAGTTGTCTTTGCCTCCTGCTGGTTTTTAAGAAACCCTGTCATATCTGATGCTGATTATCTGGATCTGGTGTATTTAGCCAATAAGGAACTTCAATGGCAGGTTGGTTGGAAAACATATAAGACACTTGTCTTTGAGGCGTGGAGTTTGAGATCAGTTTCAGAGCAGCATGGAGGTGTAGCGGTTTCACGGCGGGTTCAGATCCCAGCAAAAACCCTCCCGTGTGGGGTTTGCGTGTTCCTTTAGTAGAAGTTTGGATTTTCTCTGGACACTCTGGTTTCCCAAAGTCCAAAAACATACTTCAAAGGTCCAGGAGGCTGACTGCAACCAAACCGCCACAGTGTGACAGGACTGAAATGCTCGTATTGGATTAGTATTCTACCCGCTGATTGAGAAAACGTCACATACCCAAAGCTGAGTTCCTCATTGGGTGATGTGACACAGCGTCCTGTCAAACTTCTGTGATCTGCTGAAGTTTCTGCTGCACGCTTTTGTCACCGGTGAACCCGCCCACTATCGCAGAACAGGCAGAATGATTGGGTAGAACTTTAAAGTACTGAACGGAGTAGGAGTGATTGACATGTCCTAAGACAAATAGACCTATGAAGCTAAGCAAAAAACGAGGAACCGTTTGCAGAAGCTTCATTCAGTTTCATTCAGTAAATCATAACGGTTCTTACTTGGAACCGAATTTTGGTGCTCAATCCTGGACATAAACTCACGGACCTTCTTAGCCGTCGTCTCCTCAGAAACTGTCTAGTCTCTACCGAACCAAAAAGCAAAAAGTGTTGAGACGTTCAAAATGTGTCTGTAAAATATTAAAGTTTGAACAAGTGAACCATCCTGACAAGGATTGCAAAGCTTAAGACTTCCACTATTCTTTCTTTTGTCGGTTTGCCCCGCCCTTCTAATTACTGGCCAATGACTGAAGAGATCTTTAGTAAAATATTCTGTTTGAAGGAAGTCTGAATACAGACCAAACACAAGGTTCAGGACTCGATCCGGAGCAGATTAAGCGGATTTTGTCCAGATCAACAAACTTTTTCAGTCTAAAGACAACCTTAGAAGCATTGAAAGACTCATGAAGTCTGGAGTGTTTAATGTCACTTCAAACAGTCTGGAACTAAAACAGAAATATGGATCATTTTATTATAGGTTTTAACATTTTTTCATCTTACTTAATGTTTACATTTGCTTATTCTGGGTGTAAAAATCCATTCCACCAATTATTTTTGACCTAAATGTGCAATATTTACCATTTGAACTTCATGCTTCTGCTAATATATCCCCCATTTCTAAAAACAAAGGCTGTTTTCTTGGAGCCAGATTTCAGTGTTTGCATCAGTTATTCCAATCAGTCTCCCATCTGTCCCAGCTTACGGCTCCTCCAGTGCCAAGCCACAGGAAATGAGGTATTCGTATCACCAGAAGGGGGTATGAAAGGGGGCATTTGTTTCACCGCTGTAGGTGACAAAGCAGCTGAAAGAGTAGCAGGCGGCAAAATAGCGTGAAAGACGGACAACACATGGAGAAATGGGAAAGATACACATCAAACTGAGAGATTTTTGACAACATTTTGTCACAAAACTCACATTAGAAAATAATTCCTGCTCTTTGACAAGGTTTTTGCTTCTATTATTTGTCATTTTATAGATAGTTGTACATTTAATAATCCTTCCCAGCTTTTAAAACGTTTGAAACAAAGCGTATAGCTTCAGTTTTTTAGTTTTTCATTTTATATTGATACGTTTATAGTCTGTTTATCCTTATTTCTATTAAACCTTTCACTATTTCATAACAAATGAATTAAAAATGTAAAGCAAAACTGCAAAAACTTAATCTTTAGAGACAAAAAAGACCCTTTTGCTTCAAAAAAATTTTTTATTATCTTTTGTCTTGCAAGAAAAATAATCATATTAAGAAAATGTTTTAATAGTAAAGTTATCTAAGTTTGAAAAAACGTGTCTATAAAAATAAGAATACTTATTTTTTAAACCCCCATTGGTGGCATTTTTAAAAAAAAAAAAGAAAATCTGTCAACGGGATAAAAATTTTAGACTTATTTCTAAGGGGCTGTTTTTTCTGTGAACATGTTTAGATTTAAAAAAAATAGTAATGTTAACATGAAAATTAAACAGTTAATCAAAAATGAACAAACTTGGAACTTAAATGTTAAAACTTTACCCATTAATGTCTGTTGTCTCAAATATGCGATAAACCAAATTAGCTATAAAATTACCTAAATGTAGCATTTACTTAAATGCAAAAACAGAAGTGAATATCTTTTTTCATAGCTGAGAATTAATTCAGGCGTTAAGTAGGTGAGCGATTCAATCCGAATTTCTCCTTCATGGCGCCACGACCGGATTCTGTAGTGAGTTCTTACCACCAGTTTGAAGTTTTGAGTTGAATATGGAGATAAAAATCAATAATTTGCTGTGTTAATGGTCCTATAGCCCAAAAAACTAGATTTTAAAACCAATATGGAGTTTGACCGACACCTGGATCAGATCAAACAGGACAGGAGTGATACTGAGATTTGAAACAGTTGGACTCCAAAAGATCCAGATCTTGGTTTTAATGATTTTTTTTTTTTTTAATGTTCTTGTGCTCTGATGGTGGAATAAATTTGATTTCCGAGGATTTCTTTATTCAAATTGTTGTGAACCAGGAGCATAAGAGAAACTGCAGCTAGAAAAATTTAGTATTTGTGATGTAGTAAATACGCTGGGCGGGGCACAAGCTCCACTACACCGTAAGCTAGCACCGATATTGCTTTACGTTTTTGTTGCACTAGTAAAGCTAAAGGCTGTAAACCAGTGAGATGGAGTGTAATCTGGGATCTTATAGTTATGGGTGATGGGAAAGGGGGTTGGTGCGCCTCCACAGTCCCACCCACAACTCAAATTTCTAATGAACTGCAGTGAAACTATTGAGAAAAACCACACAGGTTTTTTGGATTTTAACATTTTTGATGCCTAAAAACAGCATAATTATAACTAAAAGACCACAGGAGATCAAAAGATGATCAGAGTGGGACTTGGAGGAATAACACAAAGCTACAAAAGAGTGGATCACTCTAGTAGGAAATCCCAAACACATAGTAGAGTAGTAAAATCGCTTCACGACCAACAAATGCTACAAATGAAAACAGATCTTTACATTACAGAGCATTTAGACACTTGAATGCAGTGAGTTGCAGTTAGAGGCAGCTACCCTTAAATTTCACATTTGAACCACCAATTACCCACAGCTGAGCTACAGTCACACAACGTACGGCTTATTTTAACAAGTTTTGACAAAAACGTTAATAGTTCTGTCAGCAGTTCAAAGATGAACAAGCAGGAACCAGAACCTGACATTTCAATCTGGTGCTCAGTTAAATTTAACCCACTCAGTAAAAGCTCCGTTTTGGGATTAAAAGCCAATTCGTTTTGTGACTTTAGAAACTTAATGGATAATAAAAACACATGTGTAGTTTGTTTCTTTAAAGTCCCACTCCAACTAGATTTTTTTTTCTAGCGTAAAATTATTTCTAGTGATCTTTTAATTAAGTTTTTAGCCAAAAATCCAAAAACTATTGTTGGTTTTAAGTCATATTTTATGCACAGACATATTTTTAGCTCATTAGAAATACAATTCTGGGTTGTGGGCGGGGCTGTTGGAGCAACCCGCCCCCATCCCCGTCGCTGAGACCTCTGTTCTCGTGAGAGCTTATAGCCTTAAGCTAACATTAGCGGAGCAAAATAACACTGAGCACTATTGGATCAATCCAGTTTTAGCCTGAACTGTACTTTGCTACAGCACGAGTGTTGAGCGCTCATCACGTCTTGCACACATAAGCATGAGCGGGCCAGGAAACAGAGGGAGAGGAGGCCCCGCCCATTTCAGTAGCTGCAACATTAGTCGAAGCTTTTTCAAGCATCCAGTTTTCATCTGCTCCCGATTTGAATTAAGACATTCTCACAAACTCAGTTTTAATCGTAAATTATTCTATTTAAATCCTCTAAAATGCTGCAAGAACGAGTCAAAAACACAAAAGTACGATTTTCATCGGAGTAGGAAGACTATGTCTGAAAACTCAGCACCAATCAGCACTTTGATGTCACTCGTTTCCATGGAAACTGTCTATCAGTTGTTACAGGATCTTTGATTCAGCATCAGTGAAAAACAGTAACTCTGATCGTGTTACTCTGGATATGTGATGGAAAATGGCAGCCATGGTACCTGGGAAATCCTCATTTGTTCTTAATTGGACTTTCAAAACAACTGATTTAAAATAAAAATCCGTGTAAATGCCTATCGAGTTTTGCTTTGTTTCCACCCTGGCTCTGTTAACAACTGTTCCTGTGGTTCTTGTATGTGTGCAGTCGTTTCCTATATGAGGTATTTTGTTATAATAGTCAATTAAAATTCAAATTTACAAGAGATTTGTTCATTATTTTCCTTTGCATGATCTTATGGAAAGACTGTCATTTTTTTTTTATAGTTTGCATGTTGAATGAAATGAGATTTTTAACATGTTTTTGGATTGAAAGAGTTTAAATTGATGCAAACCTTCACGTTAAAGCATCTTTTTTAGTCTTTGTCTTGAATTATTAGATCCATCTTAAACTGTATTTAACTCTTTTATTAATGAAATAAAAAAAGCAAAAACAGGCCCCCTAGAAATAAGTCAGAACTTCTTAAAATTTGAAAAAAAAATCCTTTAAATAAGCAAAAATTTGCCAGTGGAGTAAGAAAAATTGACTTTTTAATTTAAGAATAAATAATCTAGTCACTAAGACATGGTTTCTTAATTTTTCTCGGAAGGAAATAAGAAACAATTTAATTTTCTTGAAACAAAAGGGTCGTTTTACTTTCTAGGATTCAGTGTTTGCAGTGAAATGTAAAAATAATGAGTTTGGATTAAAGCTTTGTTTTGTGTCGGCCAAAACTTTAATCTTGCAGGGGTTTTTGAGTTTTACTAATCTTCCCCAGCACATTGTAATTCATGCTTGCGAGCGGTACTTTCATTTGGGACTATCAGTAACTCAGCATTTCTGTGTGGGAAATCTGCAGAGAGATTAGTTTAATGATGGTCGTTATTCTGGCCTCGGGCTCGACTGCGGTGTTTATGTGATGGCTGGAGCTCAGTATCCCGTGGCATTTTTGTAGTAGCGCTGGGTCGAAGGCTCACCGCTGATTTATTAGCTGCCACAGCAAACCGAACCCCTGGCATCAGTCCACTCTGAGGTGGTACCTGATCAGACCTCGGGCTCTCAGGCTGTCTGTCTGGTTGGTGAATTGAACAGTGGAAAATGTAGAACTTAACACGATTGATAGAGTCACCTCAGCTTTAACTTGGCTTTTATTTTGAATCAGTCTCACTTTGTGAATGCAACTATTCTTGGGACAAATCTGTAATGGATTCAGCAGAAAGTTGGCCTCAAAGTGGAAGTTTTATTTGAATCCTTTGGAACTCCTTCAGAATGCCTCTATGGTGACACCAGTGTGTCACTATGGAGGCAAAACACTCCACTTTATTTAGAGTTCATGTGGTAAAAAATGTCTCTGAGTGTGGTTGACCAAACATAGAGGACAAAGGCATATTGAAAAGATTTAGACTTTAAAAATGCGATATATATGTATGTACCACATTATAAAAAACCAGCACCAATTGATATACTAGAAAATTTGCATTACCTGTGATAATGCTAGTGTGAACACTTTGGAGATGCTGAAGTTTTTTGGTGAAAATGGTAACGGAATTTACTTTAATTACGAAAGGGATTTGCTAAAAATGCAAAAGCTATTTGTTATATTTGCTAAAAGACTGGAAATTTTGGTAAAGAACTATGAAAGAGCGCTAAATTTCTGAACATTTTGTAAAAATTAAGGTTATTGGTTAACTATGTGCTAAACTCCAAATTAGCCAAAAAACCTTAGTAGATGCCAAATTAGTAAAAAAAAAAGAAAACAAAAGAAAAATAGAGCTAGCTTATTGCTTAAGTACTAGCTAAACTAATAATAAACCAATTAAACTAAAGTAGTCTAAAATTCTCTGTAAACTAAATTACTAAACTAAACTAATTATTAGTCTGTTGCTAAAATAGAAGCTAAACTCCAATTAGCTTAAAAACTGTAGTAGATGCCAAATTAGGCAAACAGGCCAGCTTACTGCTTAAATACTAGCTAAACTCCAAAATAGCCTAAATTCATCAGTAAACTAAATGAGTCAAAAACGTTAGCATGTTGCTAAGATAGAAGCTAAACTCCAAATTAGCTTAAAAACTGTAGTAGATGCCAAATTATGCAAAAAAGCTAGCTTACTGCTTAAATACTAGCGAAACTCCAAAATAACCTAAATTCATCAGTAAACTAAATGAGTCAAAAACGTTAGCATGTTGCTAAAATATAAGCTAAACTCCAAATTAGCCTATATAAACCTCATTAGATAACAAATTAGCCCAACAGGTGAGCATGCTACTAAAATACGAGCTAAACTCCAAATTAGCATAAAAACCTCTGTGGATTCCAAATTAGCCAAAAAAGCTAATTTATAAAGCTAAATTAATAAATACTAGCTAAACTCCAAAATAGTCTAAACTCCTCAGTACACTAAATTAATAAAAAATGTTAGCCTGTTGCTAAAATAGATCCTAAACTAAATTAGCCAAAAACGTTAGCATGTTGCTAAAATATTTACTAAATTCATTTTTTTGGAGAATTACTATAAAAGATGAAAACATAGCCTATGAAATTATTTAAAGGCTTGATGCTAATCTACTTAAAATTTAGAAATTTGAAGACTTTCTCATTAATTTCCTATGGGGCATAATTTGCTCAATATTTCAAAAATTATAAAGAATAACAAAAATACAAGCAGTAATGTCCTGAACGAGTTGATACCAATTGAAATTGCTGAAAGTGTGACAGAAAAAGGATCAGAAGAATCACTTTATGGTAATCCGCTTGACTCTTTGGTCTGAGTTTCACTTGTTTTGCTCCAAATCTGACTTTCAAATGGTTCAAAAAACCAAATGTCCCACAGTGAAATGAGCCCTTTGAGGGAAACCTGGTCACATGCTATCCAGCTGTTTTTTGAAATTCGAGTGTCAGCAGAGTTTATGAGAAAGATGCTTTCCCCGTGAGAAATCCACCTCGAGGAAGCTTCTAACAAATCAGATTTCTACTTTCTACCACAGTGAAGAAATCATTCTAACCAGAGTGAAATTCATGGAAATTCTAATGTAGTGTTTACCTGTCTCCTGTGGTTTCTCTCCCTTTTAATTTTCCACACTTTTTTTTTTTCTTCAGCTAAAGCCAGAAAACTCCTAAAAACCTGAGCAGAACCACAACACTCCTTCTGTGGAAACTTTTATTCTTTCTCCCTGTAATTTTCTCTATTCATTGTTCTTAGGCTCAAATTAAGTCTAAAGCTAAAAGTGATGAAAGTCATCCTCCGTTTGATGCATCATCAGCCTTATCTGCCGTCTGCATTCCTGCATCGGCCCCACCCAGACGTCTGATAAAAGAGTTCTCGTTTGGCTGGAGGCTCCAACACGTAAGAGCAGACACCTTTGACCAACGACCAGGCAGTCACGAACACGAGAGTTCAATCTAAACTCTGGAGAGCTGAGAAACTAATCCTGTAACTTGTATATCCATCCTTTCTCCATTGATGTTACATTTGAACAAAAATAACTTTTGATCTACTCAATCCGATTGAATTTAATATTTTGAGTTTACACGGTTTGCACATTTAGACACATTTTTTTAAAATTTATTAATAATCTATGTATATGTTTTGAATATTTACATATTAATCTGATACAGCTCACATACTGTAAAATATATTTGTGAAATAATAATAATATTGTTAATAGTATGCATGGATTCTCAAATGGAGAGTCTATAAAAATTGTTCTGCTTCTCCTGGATGACGTTTCAGTTTGGCCACTAGGTGGTGATCATGCTGTAGCATTACATTTTATTCCAGAAGAAGAAGTAAGTTTGGAAAAAAAAAATTTGTATTAAATCCCAAATGGTTACTTTAAAACATATTTCCTTAAAGAGTTTATTAATTTATGCCTGTGAGTTTATAAAGATATACATTTATTCAACAATGTATGCTTTGGTCGACCGAGCGTTAGCATTAGCCGTCTTATGGGAAATCCCATTATACATTAGCATCAAGCTAGCGGGCTTTACACGTTTGATCGATTTCTACTTTTATAGATTGATTAATTAATCGATTATCGATTTAGATCCTGAAAGTCTTTAAAATCCCGTTCTTATCGTCTTTTCGTCTAATTTGAAAGTGTTCTCAGGTTTTTAAAAAAAATAAAAATGATAATAATAATTACGTTTTTTGGCAAAATTTAAAAAAAAAAGTTTTCCTGGACAAATATTTTCTGCAGTGGCACTAGCTGAATAGAAATTCCTCTCTAAGTTGTGGGCGGGACTTTTGGGGTGGAGTAAGCCCACCCCCACTTCCTATCACCCATCTGTTTACACTCTCTCCCACTACCACCTAACACTATTGTTGCAACAAAATGGTGAGCAATATTGCCAGTTGTACAGTTTTCAGCCTGATCTCAGGTCAGACTAGGAAAACAAAGACGTTCGTGGATCTTTTTGTCTAAAAGTGGAAGCATCGGGATGGAGCAGAGCAGCAAGAATGTGGCTTGACCACGTATTTTATTCTAAACAAAAATACTCTTTTTCAAACAGTTTTTTTTCTGCTGCTGATTTATAACAATTTGAATAAAGAAATACTCAGAAATACTATTTTAAACTAATTTTTCTGACTATATCTCCCCTGTCAGGAGAAAGAAACCACAAGAACATGTTAAAAACACTCAAAACATCATTTTCCTTGGAGTGGGTCTTTAAGTAAACCTTTTTTCTGACAAACTACAACTTATTGTGGCTGTAAACTACATTTAAATGCTTGTATTTTCTTAAAGGCCACACAAATAAATTGCAGTAGCATGACTTAAATGTTTCATATTTCTCTTTTTAATGTTCCTGTTTGACTTATACTCCAACTTTGACCTCTGTACCTGCTAAATTTGACCTTTTATGACCCCACTGACGTGCCGTAGTGCACATCTTTTAGCTTCATTTACAACTAAACTCTTGGTTTGTCCAAATCTTTGTTTTTCCGTCAGTCTGACCTCTTTCTGCTCAAACTGCTCTCTGCTTCATTTCTATATCAGTGTTTCCTGCCGCCTCTCCTCATCCGGCTTCCCATTCTTCCGAACACAAACTGGTTTAACTCCTTCTCTCAGTGTTCTCCTCACACCACCTTGTTTTTTCTGCTCTTTTTGTTCGTTTTTTTCCTTTAATACTATTCACTGTTCTTTTTTTATTTTATTTACGTCTGGCTGCACAGCCAGAGAGATGTATGATCTGTGGCTGAAAGTGGACTTTCCACTCATCAGACCTGAACTTTAGTCGTCTATAGATCAGTCACTATGAAATCTGGAGAGAAGACAAACATTCTTCAGAAATATAGTTTATCGTTTAAACCCATCAATGACTTTTAATGCTTCTTTATGCTTATAATAAAGTTTTAATTTAATACATTAACAACCTTTACTTTTGTAAATGAACAAAAAATGTTAATTTTATTTGATTAAATCACTCCACTCCAGTTGTGTTTTTAACATTTTTCTGATGATGACGGACATTTATTAAGAAAATTAGTCTTGAAATTGCATTTCTGCATATTTCTTTATTCATATTATTGTGAATTAGGAGCACAGGATAAAAATGCAGCTTAAAAAAGCCTGTAATAGTGACGTAGGTGCTACCGCCGGCGTCCACTTGGAGACAAATAGATCCATGAACGTCTTCGTTTTCCTCGTCTGAGCTGATATCTGTCTCAAAACTGTAGCTCTAATATTGATGAACATTTTTGTTGTCCCAGTAATGTTGGATTGAGAGTTTGAGGGACTGTAAGCTAGCGGGAGAAAGTTCAAACAAAGGGATGATGGGAAATGAGGGCTGGCTTAATTTAATCTTTAATATACTAAAAGCTAAGCTAATTATCCCTTCAGTATCAAGCCTAAAAAAATGTATTTCTTAAAATTTTCAAAAGGATTCTTAACTTTAAAAGAAGACAAACATTTTCTATCATTTCCATTAACTAAAATAATAATTTTGCACAATTAAAAAACTCTGAAATCTGTTAATGTATGCAAAGAATCTAGGAAAAACCTTCATTTATACAAGCTTTGCTCATAAAAAAACATAAACACTTTACTTTAAAACTTACTGGAGGAGCCACAACATCCAAATTTAAGTTTAAAATAAACTGTATTTAACCAAAAACGGTTTCAATAACCCAGAATCTAATAAATGAATGAAGGTCTGCAACCTTCAACAGTCACAGATCCACAAAGTCTCTCTTCAAACTTTAGAAAAATAAGACACAGATTTGTATTTATGATATGATAAATAAAAATGAACTTTTTTTGTATGAATAAAATATAATATAAAGAGAAAATACTCTTTTTTTTCAACAGAGTTTCACGTGATTTCCTTTCAAAATAAAAGACATCTTGTGTTACATAGAATCAGCTCAATGCAGATAGTGTAGTACCAAGTAGTGTAATGTCAGCAGTAATTAAAAAAATATATTTTTTAACATTTGTGGTAAA
>NC_050515.1:7553697-7554397 GCF_002922805.2 Oryzias melastigma
TACTGGAGGAGCCACAACATCCAAATTTAAGTTTAAAATAAACTGTATTTAACCAAAAACGTTTTCAATAACCCAGAATCTAATAAATGAATCGTCTAATCCAGAGATCTGTAACCTTCAACAGTCACAGATCAACAAAGTCTCACTTCATACTTAAGAAAAATAAGATACAGATTTGTATTTATGATATGATAAATAAAAAATAACCTTTTTGTATGAATAAAATATAATATAAAGAGAAAATACTCTTTTTTTTCAATAGTTTCACATGATTTCCTTTCAAAATAAAATACACTTCGTGTTACAAAGAATCAGCTCAATGTGGACAATGTTGTACTAAGTAGTGTCATGTCAGCAGTAATTAAAAAAATATATTTTTTTACATTTGTGGTAAAAAAAAAATACATGAATATTGTTCAAATATAGAAACTCTGTCTTATTATCCAGTTTGCCTTAACAAAAAGAACAAAAAAAAGGAAAATACATAAAAATAAATAGCAATTTTTACAATAAGCATTCATTAATTAGGACTTATTTAATTTAAATTAGTTAAATGTATAAACTGATGGCTGAGGTTCACATAGATGATAAACTATACAGGTTTTTACATCTATGTTGACCTGAAGACGTCTTGTTTGATCGAGTCTACCTCAGAATGAACAGATTTTATATGCAAAGCAAAACTTTGGTAAAAAGTTTG